>NW_004955496.1:879574-971776 GCF_000276665.1 Chinchilla lanigera | reverse complement strand
AAGGAAAGGAAAGGAAAGGAAAGGAAAGGAAAGGAAAGGAAAGGAAAGGAAAGGAAAGGAAAGGAAGAGAAGCCACAGTGAGCATTAATCTTGAAGAAAACGCCAAAAGTCCTCAATCTTAGATACTCCAAACTCACAACACAAGGCTCTGAATATGTGGCCAAGATGTCACTAAAGATAACAGGCTGGGTGCTTTATCAATCCTGGGAACTGTTTCTCGCGTTTGGAAATAGAAGCTGGAACCCACAGAGACAGAAAATATTCCTGAGCTAGTGGAGAGGTCAGGAGTCTGAAAGTCACTGGGTTCCTCAGCATCAGAAACAGAGTAATCTACATAAAATAACATGGCCCTTGGAACTCAGAGGTCAGCAGTGAGGTAGGAAATAAAACTGATGACCAAAGTACAAATAGCACAGAGTAAGTATTTAAAATCATGTACTCCCAAAGAGGTCATGGGGTAAAATAACAAAAATTTGTAACTGTGACAAAAACAATTTCTCTTAGAATATGTTAAATACAAAAATCATAAAAGACACTAAACTTGGAAGGGAATAGTATAATAAAACCATGACTAAATTTTAAACTCTAGGGCCAAAATTTATGTTGCTTTTTCTAACAATGTAAATGTCTATGATAGCACATATTTTTCTTAACTTAGGGTCAAGACACATCTGTGGGTAAATACAGGTAGAAGAAAAAGCAAAATTCCATCACTCCTGTAAAAGTCAGGCACATGAGTAAAGCTAAAAACCATCTCTTTTGTTCACTTTCAGTAATTCTTGAATCAACAAAATCAAGCAACAAAAGTGTTAACTTGTGGTTATAAATAGAGAAAACTCTTAGAATAAAGCAAAATTGTGTTGGAAATTGGCCATAATTAATCCAAAATAATATCACGAGTTTGTGTTAATTTTAGGAATATAGATGTCAAATTGCCCTTACATTGAAGTTAAGTAAAAGCAGAAAGGACCTTTCCCCTCCGTACTGGGGAGGAACTCAGGGTGCCTTCACACTGAGCTGTGTCCCCAGCCCCTTTTCTGATTTCATTTTTTATTTTGAGACAGGGTTTTGTTGAGTCATAAGTCACCAAGATTGAGCTCAAACTTGTGATCCTCCTGCCTCAGCCTCTCAGAGTGCTGGGATAACAGATGTGTGCCACCATGCCTGGTTGCAGGGGGACTTTTGTTCATACTTTTAAGTTTGTCCTGGTTCAACCTTGGTCATGGGTAAGCCACCACCACCTTCAAGTCCTCTCAATAGCTCTGTCCCTCTGCATGACTTAGCTCATTGGTTTTCTTCACAGCAAGCATGGCCTGTTACTGGCGTCACAGAGACTCAAAGTAAAGGTCAAAAGAAGAGCAGCATGGCCCAGCACTGGCCCCAATGGTGGCCAGTGACCTACTGGCCTGACCGAAACGAGGATGTGAGGAAAGAACTAACGATTCTCATTAGGATTCAGTTTCTCTCAACTTCAAAGACAAAGCACTGTATATGAATAAGCATACCCAGAACTCTTCACCAACCTCCATACATAGGCCCTTTCCATCCTTGGGTCCCACATCCATTGCTTCTTACCACTGTGGAACAAAAGCATTTGGGGAACAAATGGCATCTGAACTGAGCATGTGTAGATGTTTTCTTATGACCACTTCCTGAGCGATACAACATCACCTCCACAGCACTGGCGTGGTAGTTGGTATTATAAGTAATGTAGAGTACTGGGTGTAGGGAGGTTATATGCAAGTCCTATGCCACTTTATACATGACACTCAAGTATCTGCAGAGGTTGGAATACAGAAGGGTCCAGAAGCCAATCACCATGGAACTAGAGGACAACTCACAATCTAACTTAGTTTCTTTACTCTAAAGCATTTTATAAATTTAAATATTTTTAGGTTCTATGGCTTTTATGTAATCAATACATGAACTACTTAGAGTGATTTACAAATTTCAACGGTTTTATTTGGATTTTAACTGGGACATGTTCTAGCTTAGAGGGTCTTAGCCACAGGCAATTTTTCCCACAGAAGATAGTTGGTGACCTCAGAGACATGAATTCATGTGCTGTGGGTGGGACTGGCACCCAGAGGCTGAGCACCAAGAATACCACTGAATTCTGCAGTGCACAGGTCAGACACCCAAAAGAAAGAATTATCTGGTCCAAAAAGGTCCACAGTGTCATGTTGATTCTATGTGACAGAAAATCACATTAGCTCCTGTCACTGATTTCACTCACAATCTAGTAAATCAATTCTTTCTTTGATTCTAAGTATCTATCGCAAGTAATATACAGCAAGTGATACTATATTTTATCTACAATTGGATTATTTGAATTGGCTGTTTAACTATAAGTTTCCCAGGGGCTGGGGGTATAGCTCAGCAGCACAGTGTCTGCCTGCCAAGTGCAAGGTCCTGAGTTTGATTGCCAATACCAAAAATAGGTAAATATAAGCTTCCTGAATGCCTCACAGTGAATCTGAATTGTTAGAGAAAAGGGAATTTACATGTAAAACCAGCCCACAACTGCTCCTACTCCCTAAATTTTTCTTTGTTTTATATAATAAAGCATTTCTTTTCCTCGCATTCTGGAAGTTATGGTGTATTCTCTCAAATAATTCATAAAAATAAAAACATTTCTTATTCCTTTTACCAGGTTAACAACTTAAAATTATACTGAAGCAAGATACAGGAGTTTGTTTATAAAACTTTTGTATGTTACACATGACAAAATTAGGATGTTGGGAAGCACCTGAGATCACAGGACCAGTGACCAGGCTGGCCAGGGATCTCAGGAGGACTGATGTAAGGATGAGGCTGGTCACTCTCAAGTGCAGGCACCGAGAAACATTCGGTGACTGTGTCTGTAGCCTGGAAGCTTCCTGCGTAGCGTCTGCCAGGCATTCCAACATTTGTGCCCAACGTTCTCCATGTGAAGCTGAGAAATTAATGTTGAATACAGACTGAAACGGGCTAGAGAACATTTTAAAGACAATACAGCATTCAGCTTGAACGAGTGAAATATTGTGCAGTTGGCATAAATATAGACAGTTGGGAATACACAGGGGGTGGGGGAGCGGCTTCCTGTAGAAAGTGAGTTTTAGATCACATTTTGAAGAAGGAGGAAGAGAAATTCTGACAGGGAGAGGTCTAGAGCATTGCTGGCTCAAGCAGTGGTCTACACCAAGACTCCCAGAATAGAAATTGGCAAATCAAATTCAGAGTATTGCAAATAGTTATACATGACTTTAGTGGAGAGACCATATTGGAGAGTGTTCAGACACTCATTTGTTGAAATTTTCAGGCAGAGAAAGGGGAAAAAGATTGGTAACATCTTCTAAGTGGCAAGCTGAATGGGTTCTCAGGATAACTGCAAACTATAGAAGAGATAATAAAGATACAGTGAATGTTCAAATTAAAAAAAAATTTACAGTAATAGACACACTGCTATGAATCTCCCTCAATATGCACCTCTCTCACTTTGACCACACTTATTCTATCCTTCTGCCACTTTTTGAGTCAGCTCTGGGGGTCCCCTTTCATAAGTGCCTTTAGCTGCACTGCCGTGGCTCCTCAATTGAGGCTGTGGTTGCCTGAATCGATTGAAAGCATGGGCCTTCCAGGGTCATTTTGACTTTAAGGAGGAGCCGGAAGTTACAAGCTGCCACATCCTGTGAGTAAAGTGATGCAGACATATGGCTGTTTTCACAAACCTGCCTTTCATGGATGGCACTCTCTAAGAGGATTTACCAAATTTTTCATCACACCTCATAAAGACACTCACGAAAGAGGTCTTCCAGAACTGCTTCAGAAAGTGACAAGAACAATAGGGTAAGTGTGCTCAAAGTGAGGGGGAGTACTTGTGGGGGGCCATGTGTCTTTTACTGAAACGCCTTAAATATTAACAATATATTCTGATCACATCATGTGTATCACCATTTAGTTTCCTACACAGCACCTATGACTCCCTACAATGATCATATGTCATTGTTTACTTGGCTTTTGCTGGTCTCCCTCACTACACATATGACTTGAAAGCACTCAGTGTGCATTGCAAGGAGAGCTGTCTAGAGGTAAGAGAGCACCTGAGAGGAGCTGGATGAGTGTGGAGCTGCAGAAGCACAAGCAGACTGACTAAAGCAATGTGATGGGAAGAACCGTGGTTCCCTGCGCTTAGCTTCTGTCCCCTCCCTGCAATCTATATTCACCTGCTTCTGCCCAGAGGCTGGCCCTGTAACTGCACCCATACCCACTACAGATGGGGGACCCTGGAGGCACTGTGACAGACTGGCTGCCTTGGCACAGGGACAACTAGTGTCCCCACAACTACCTAAAGTTGCAAGTGATACAACCCAAAAGTACAGCAGAGTTAATGCCCCCTCCCAGGGCAGGGAACTTCAAGCAATACAAATTTTTCCTAATTTCAATAGAAGGAAGTCAGTGGAAAAACTCTTTTTTCCTCCTGCCCTAAGACTGTCCTAAAGTGCATTCATTCATTCATGTGCCTTGTGAGACTGAGTCCTATTTGGGAAGCAATATACACTGTTTGCGTGTGTTCACAGCCGTCCACTCTCCTCTCCCCACTTCCCCAGGTTTTCAATCCCCGTTAAAGTCCTAGGGTGGAAGTTTCTAACCCAGGCACCAGTTTCTGAACATTCAGGCTCATTCAAATGCTATCCAACCCAGTAAAGCAAAATGAAGCCAAGTACTTGGTGTGCTGGCTTTCAGTCTATGTGACAGAATCCAGCAGGAGATGGGACATGTGTACAGGTTATTACATGACAAGCACAGGCTTTATGTGGCCAGTTCATCAGCCTCAAATTATCTCTACCAGATGCTATGGCCTTTGATGCAGCCGTGTGCCCATCACTTCTCCAGTGATTTCCATTCTGCTTGCCTGGGGCGTGTGTGAAACATGAGGTAAAGAAACTGGTGGGCTAGCAGCACACAGAAGAGAAGCAATGGGGAAATTGGAGGAGACTAATTGTGGGTCAACCACTCCCCACAGCAGGAAATCCTGCCACAAATGCAGCACAGCAGCCTTTGGAAGCCTAAACAGCATAAAGAGCTCAAGGTGTTTTCTGATGAATGAGGCTTTGCTTCTTTGGCAGGTAACAGCAGTCCGGCTTTGGGAACAAGAACACCTGGAAGTCAGTTCGGCTCTTAAACTGCTCCAAATTCCCCATGTTGGGTTCATTATGAGTAGCCACCTGCATCTCTGCTCATCAAATGCTGCTGGTTTCTGCTTCTGATCTGCTGCAATCCACTGAAGAGTCATTTCTAATTACAAAAGTAAAATAAATAATTCACGGGGAATTCCTGGCCCTTCAGCTTAGAGCCAACATAAAGCGGATCTACATTGATGATCACAGACTTGCAAATTGCTTCAACACTTTTGCTAAGTAATTACTTAATCCAAGTAGTAAAACCTGAGTAATGTGGATTAACGAGTGGTATGGTTCAGCTTTAGTGAAAATTATAAAATATAAAAATAGCTTAAAGAAATGCTTGTGGAAGAGGATGCTCTACATTCACCAAAATCTGTTTCCTTTTCCTCTTGGGCGCACAGTAGAATGTGGGCAGAAGAAGACCCGGTGTGGAACAAACCCACTTTATAAACCCTTCATGATTCTCCTTTCTGTACCCACAGTGTTATAAAAGAGGAGCCCTGCAGGGGGGCCTGTGAGAGAAACAAGGAAAAACACTGGGTCTCTGAACAAGATGTCCAGCGACAGCAGCTCTTGACCTCACACCTCCATCCCTCACACTGGAGTCTGACCTAAGCAACAAATATATTTTTCACACCAAGAGATTGAATTTGGAAGAATTAATTGTTGGCTAAAACAGTGAACCTACTTATTCTGACCAGTACCAGCTGTTTTCAGATTCATAATTCAAACCAAGTTCACAACATTCACCTAATCATGGGCTTAACAAAGACTTTTCATGTCATTTGTTCATCTCTTTAAAGGCTATCTGAGGAGCATGCTTTAATGACCAAAGACCAAATAGAATTGTGAAAATTCACTGTTCGACACTGTTCTGTGTTGTATGAGGATGTTTTGGGTTCTTAGGTGTCTTGAGCATTTAGGAAACAATTTGATTTATGACACTAATTAGCAATATCAAGCTTTAAGCTTCTATTTAAACAATCACAGTTATGTCTTGAGTTTGATATCCCAGCATCTTCCTGCTTTTCAATAATTCATCTACTACAAGCCAGGTTGGATTTAAGAAATGTCCATGGACCATTTAGCTCAAGTCCATCCTGTAGTTTCCAACTCTACACCTAATCTCAGAGGCATCTTTCAAATGTGTGCAATGAAGTTACCTTCAAATGGGAGATGACAGAGGGCAGTCATATAATACCATCTGCACGCTGCACAGAACTCATAGTCGTGAGTTATCAAAAATAAGAGTTCAAGTACATTGACTAAGATTTTGATTTTTAAGTTCAATCGTAATCAGAAAAGGTCAAAAAATTAAATAAATTTTATAATTTTCAAGACGATTATGTCGTCACTACGAAGTCCTTCTGCATCAGACCAAATCTGAAAAACTTTGCAACTCTACCAAGAGTCAACGTTAGGATCATCTCTTATAATTTCCAGTTATTAGCTAGAAAAGAGAAAACCAGATGAACATGGAGAAAAAGTGAAATTAGTACATACATAAAAAATTACAAAGATCTTGAAAGGGAATGGTGGACATTCTGCAATGTGCTTTAAAAGTAACTAAGAATTAGGGTTCAAGTAGTGTGAACTTCTGAGAAAAATTATAATTCACATTAAGCCATTGCTGCCTCCACAACATTAATGTCTTTCTAAATAACTTAATATAACTATTGTATCAATAAACAGTTTCTAAATAGGAGAAAGCTTGTACATAACCAAGAGTTCAATACAAATAGTTCTTCACCAGCTGAATTTCAGTGTAAAAATAATTCTAATTCTTGAGACCTTCCTTTAAAAGTGATGACTTTTAGTTTGGATTTCCATTTTTACTTTTTTAAAAAAATTTTCACAATTAAATTTTCTACATAAGCGACATACACACAGTACTTAAATTCCCAATCATCACAGTGCCAGGCAATATGAGTTGTCTACAGGTGTGAGTGTGTGTGTTTTTAAGATACAATCTAAAAAAGGAGTTAAAGGTATTCAGAGGCAAATTGCACATTCCTCAGCAAACAACAAATACATTTCATTTGGCATGTCTTTGAGACCAACTGTCAGCATCTCCTTCCTTCCATCACTACTTCTGTTTTAAAATCTTAAAGCAAATACAACTGGGACTCACTAGCTCCTTTCTGCCAATCTAACTATCATCCTGTCGCTTTCCATTCTTTTCCCTTACATCCTCAACCAACTAAATGTCATTTTCCTGCTTTTATTTTGGCTGGAAATTCAACTAAATCAGCTTTCCAACAAATCTGGTGCATAGAATTCCAACCTTCCCCATTATTTTTGGCTCACAAATAAAAACAAACCATCCTCTATCAGGGCTGAGACTCTGCTGTTTACATGGTTCTGCATTTGGAGCTGGAACACGTGCTGTTTCTTTCCAAGGCCCACACATCAAAATATTTGTGAAATGAGCTTTGCACTTTACCAATCTTTGTCAAGTCACAGTTACAGTGAAGCAGACTCACAATGCTAAGACTTTCTGGCACTGTGAGAACATGTCTTACTAAATGCTATATTTTGTCATTGCTTTTCTCTCTGGAAGGTAATGCCAAATAATGGCTTCAGTGGGTATAAAGAAAATAGATGAATTATACTTTGTGATCTGTGGCTTTTTCAAGAAGTGTAAATTCCTCTTTGTGCTGCTGACATGAGATGTTTTTGCTGAATTTGACATTTCCAAGACAGTTTTACAAGAAAGTACAGTTGTCCCTTGGTAACAGTGGGGACTGGTTCTGGGACTCCCCTGGGTACTAAAATCTGCCAAAGCTCAAGTCTTTCATCTAAAATGATACAGGGGGCTGGGGATTTAGCTCAGTGGCACAGCGCCTGCCTGGCAAGCACAAGGTCATGAGTTCGATTCCGAGTACCAGGAAATAAATAAATAAATAAATAAAATGATACAGTAATTGTGTATAATGAACACGTATCCTGCCACATACTTTAAATCATCTCTATGTCACTTATAATACCAAATGCAATGTAAATACTATGCAAATAGTCGTTATTCCATATTGTTTAGAAAATGACCCAAAAAAGCCCGTACATATTCAGATGCAATTTTTTCAAATATTTTCACTCCACATTTGTAGACTCCACTAGTCCAAATAATGCTTTGGATACAGAGGCCCAATTGTATTTACAGGAAGTGGGAAAATGGTATGTGAACAATGAGTCTCTAAAATCGGGCATTAACAACAATCAAATGTCTAGGATAAGAATATGTGTGATCATATATTTTTAGTAAATTTTTAATGACTATGTTCTAGGATTTTACAAAGTGGAAGGAAAGTGAGTACTTTGCACTATTAGACAATATTGGGTAAAGGGAGGGGCAAATCCCGATAGGAATTTGTGTAACATCTTAAGTAGGTTTAAATAATCCTTGAAATTGAACCAGAGGTACATTTTATAAAACTCATCTTTTCCTCTCTAGAGTCCCATTTGGGATAACATGTGTGCAAATATACGGCTGCAAAGTGAGGCAAGGGACACATCAAGAGTTAAGCCAAGTTCTTTCTGAGTAATGCTCCATAACTCCTCTGTATTTTCAGTCACCAGTTCCACCTACATAGCGCAAAATGAATTAAAGTCTTTTCTCTATGGCTTCTTGAGTGGATGAAGAACAAGTCTGAGAACACTGAAGAAAGACTAATACTTCCTATGTCAGGCATTGCTCTTAAAATGCATTGTAACATTTTTCTCATTTTCAGAAGTTTCACTACAGTTGTATTGGCAATTATAATGGAAGTGATAAGATTTTGCTCTGTTCTTTATTCTCTGAAAGCAGCTTTCTCTCCTCCCAATACCACCCTACTTTGCTTTGGAACCATTTTTCATGTAGATTAGCACGTGGCTGAAGGCCATGGTAGGCTCAAGATACAACCACCCCATGGACTAGATGGATATCACCCTTCCAGTCTAGTAGAAAAGACTATCTTGAACAAATAAAAGGAAAAGAGAAGTAACAGAGGCTAAGGGGTAAAGGACAGAAGAAGATAATCCATAGTAACATAGCAATGGACAAATAATTTCAGACAGATGGAGAACAAATAGCTTAATGACTTCCTAGAAATGAGAAACAAGTTACGTCAATGTTCATCATGACATCCACTCACAAATATCCTTTACTCCTGGAGGCTGGGCAGAGAAGGCATAGCTAATACTAAGTAATTGGGTTTCGAGGTTGCCATTTCAGAGGATCCAAAGACAGAATGATGAACTAAGACTTGGAGATCCATTCGTCCCATAATTGTTCATCTGTTCTTCTGAAGAGGGCCCTAAGACTTGATGAGATATTAAATAAGCTGTGGCAGTCCCTTGGCTAAGATTTTTTGTCAGGACAAGTGAAATTTCAGTGCCATCCCTTTGAACTGTTCTGCTGTTGTGACTCAACATTCTTGCTTTCTATTTTGGCTTTAGAGTGTGGAAGATTTTAGTGAATTTACTACTACAATCCCCATCATGGGCTGAAGAAATATAACCAAATAAATCCAAGAGATCAAAAGCAAGTACTAGCAAGAGACTGGGAATGTTGCTAGTTCACTTTGGAAATGCAGCATGTTTCTCTAGAAATTATACTTCTTTCTTTGACTGACAAGTTGGAAAAGGTAATTGTGTTATGCCCGCTAATTTTATGACATGCAGTCTACCCACAACCATACACATAAACAATAGCCAGGACACTCAATCATAAGACATTTGCAGGTTTGTATTATTTATAATATAGCCTTTGCTCAGCTTAAAATAAACCTATGAAGTTCCAGATCCCGTTGACATATATGACTCTCAGGAGCTGCTATAGGTCACATTAAAGTTTCCTTGTAGATGATGCTATGGCCGTGTTGTGCCAAAAGTTTTAACATGGAACAAGACAAAATGAAACCACGCTGTGACTCATACTGTTCCACATTTTGACTCAGAAAGTACCACAAACTTTTAAAGCCTAAGATTCACCCTAGAGAAAATTTTTTTAAACTAAAAAAAAACTGAAATATTTTTAAACTAAATTTCTTAATGTCTCTCTGTGATGTCTTGACATGTGCTCGTTGGAAGGTCCCCATTTGTACCTCCATCCTCACACCTCATGATTGGCCTTCCCTTGGCATCTCTCACCTACACCCCTGCACCAGGGCTTGGGTCTTCTGGCTACTCCACAACACTCTCTGTGCTGCACTATTCTTAAAATGACCTTGCCACACCTGAGAATGTCATCCTACTATCTTAACTCCTCCGCGAGTCCTCTGCCTCTCTCCAGGACACATTCTAATTCTCTCACTCAGCATAACTGACCTTACACACATTTATCCAGATCAGCCTCTCCAGCCTTATGTTCTGCTCTGGGCATTGGCTCAGCGTTCCCGTCACAAACAACAACTCACTGCTGCCCACACACGCTCTTTGCTTTGGGTGCCCCACCCCTGTACCATTTACTTTGCTTAAAATCCTCTCTTCTCTTCTGGCAACCTTCCTGGCCCAGCCTTCTCTAATTGGGCCAGGAATGATTAGCAATGTTGTCAGAGCAATTTGTTCACCACGGTATGACACTGACTGGTGTGTCAGACGTTATTACCCACATGTCAGTACAAGATCCATATTTGTCTCTACTCACTTTCACTTCACTTGCTGCAGTCTGCATAATCTTTGAAGGCAAAGAGCACATCTTGATTTCCTTGTGTGCTTGCATATGTCTGTATCTATCAGGTACCTAGTGCTTACTACAAGTGCTCAATGAAAACTGAATGGATACATTTTCAACATACATACTCAGATTAAACTGAACTCTTTTGGTTACACTGGCCAAATTTCATCACAGTTTAGAGATTTTAGTTAGACTCAATAGTTCAAATGAGTGTATAGAACTATAGAAAAATATTCATGAATCTATAGAACAAATTTCCATCAAATATGATGAAATGTACCCTTTTTATAACTAATTTGTATGGATTTATGTTTAAAAGTTTATTTAATGTCTACAAAAATTATTTTCTTCCAAAAGGGAGATGAACAAAGCATATGGTATATAATATATAAATTTGCCACCATATTAATAGTACAAGGTAATAAAATATATATTAAAACGTGGTATTTCTAGCTATGAAAATTAGTTCAAAGGAAAATATGTCATAGAACTAATGTGATCTGAGGTCCAGTCCATAAAACTTGCTGAATCAGTACTTTATTTGCCATAGGAAAAATGAAAGCAAAGAGGAAATTAAACAGTATTACGTGACTATACATATTCTTTCCTGATAATATATTCACTCAGAAGAGACAATGCACCAGTAGTAATAACAAAAATTACAGGTAAAATTTTATTTATATGCTACAAAATATGTTGAAACAGGAAACCCATGCCAGGTCCTTCTAAAAACATCCATGAGGAGTGGCTTTTGTGAACTTTCATTTAGTTTAAGGAAAGAACTGAATTTACTCCAGCCTATGCGGGCCATGAGATCCACATGAATTTTTAACGGTTTGAACATCAACATCCAGTGACAACTCCTGCTAACCGTCCATGCCTAAATGATCTTCTGATTTTAAAACATTCACCTTCCAAGTAATAGAGGAGAACTCATTTCTACAGCATATCACTGGCACACCCTTCTGTTCTTGGAGGGGCAGGAAGAGCATGGCATGGGCAAGTGGAGAGAAGGGAATGGGAGAAGGGAACTCAATTTTTTTCAGAATATTTTACTAGCACACGTGTGCAGTGCATGTTTACATTCCCTGTGTCGGGCTGGGTACGTGTGCATAACACATCTTAAATCCTGTTTTTCATCCCCTTTCCTTTTCCTCTGGCCCTCCATCTGTCTAACTCACATGTTTGCTTGCACTGAGAGTCTTTAAGATGAATACCGCATATTGGCGTATTTACTTGTTGTAAACAATCCTAGGCAGAAATGCTCTAGGTATGACACAGAGTTTTAAGCCATGAATAAGAATGTGATCTTTGCCGATCCTCTTGCCTAGTGTGCCTTGTGATGGCTCTTGGACACCTCGCTGACCCTTGTTATTTTTCTGTGACCATTTCTCATGGTGTGGTTTCCATGGACACTGCAGGCTGCTGTCCAGTTCCAGCATCTTCTATGCATATGTGCTGGCATCTTCCACCGGAAGTGGCTCTGTGAGGGAAATGACTATCTTCCTCACAAATTGGTCTCTGGTGCCCTGTTCAGTACCTAGTGATTGAATGAGTGAGCATGAGCCCCACCAGAAAACCCATCACACCCTTCTTTCCAGCACAAGGTCATGAGAGCAGAACTGGGCCACAGCTCTGCTTTCATGACCAAGCTCTTATCTTTTGTCTCATTTAGCTGATTTATAAAAGCTGAGTCTAACAGACAATACAGTGAGTGAATGCTTGTGTCGGCTCCCCTACTCAGTTCAGATTTGCTTGTTCTGCAGTGTTGGAGAATGAACCCAGGCCAAGTGCTCTACCACTGAGCTAAGCTCCCAACCTTCCCCACCCCAGACCCAAATGTAGAATCCCTAAGCCCACTGTGATGACCTTTGGAGGTGGACTCCTTGGAAGGTGATCATGAGACTGGAGTCCTCATGAATGGGGTGACAGCAGAGAACAGCCACCTCTCTTTCCTCCCAGTGAGGATACAAGCTCCGTGAACCCAGAGGAGGCCCTCATCAAAAACCCAGCCCCACTGGTACCCTGATCTCAGACTTCCAACCTCCAGAACTCCAAAAAATGATGACTGTTGCTTAAGCCATCCTATTTATGGATTTTGTTATAGCAATCTAAGACATATGCTGTTATTTTCTGGCATCAAAGTATAAAGTCAGTGGTGTGAAACACAAATTGAAAATAAGACAAGAAATATTAAAATCTCCTGAAACATAGATATTTGCTAACATTTTTTTCTTTCCTGAGCTTTTCCAAGGTTAAACTGTACCTTAGTTATCTTTGCACAGCCAATATTTGATAAAACATGTAATATATAACTGGTGTTCAGTATATGTTTGTAAAAGAAATGATGGCCACATATCCTGGAATGCACACAGGGATGAGTGATGCCCATGATGAATATTCAGCAGTTCTCTACTGCCTTAACTGTGCTCCATGGACACTCACGATGTGGGGTTGTGGGAAACAGGGGCCCAGAGGTCTGGTTGACAGCCGTGGCGGAGGAATGAGTCTGAGCAAACTTAGACTTGTCATGTCCTCGGCAAACCGAGTGAGTTGCCCCGCCTAGGCTGTCCCGCTCTGCCCCTCCCTCGGTGCCTCCCCTCGATGATCAGGCCACCCTTTGCCATGCCCCCTTTTCGCCATGCCCCTAGCCTGCTCTATGAAATGCCTGGTACTTCTGCAATAAAGTAGATCTGCGCCATCAGCCTGGTCTCCGGTGTCTCTTTCTTCACCGTACCGCCGCTTGCCGTCGGCCCAAGTCCCTCGACCCGAGAGGTTCGACCGCATGGGGTTACTTCAGGTCTTTACTTAAAGATAAGTTGCAGTGGTTTACACGTTGCTCACTTGAGTATGGCCCCAAGGTTCACCGGTTGGAAGCTTGGTCCTAGGTATGGCAATGACAAGCAGTGGTGGAACCCTTAAGAGATGAATCTTAGTGAGCGGTTATTAAATCACTGGGGGATGTGTCCCTAGAAGGGATGAACACAGTTCTGGTGGGGCCCCATCACTCACACTGGCTTCCTAGCTCACCGGGTGACCTCTCCCTCTCACACGTGCTCCTGCCATGATCTCATCTGCACTCCTATGAGACTCCTGCTAGAGCCAGTGTCATGCTTTTGCATTTTCAGCCTCCATAACAATTATCTAAACAACCCCATTCTTTATCATTTATAAGCTTCAGGTATTGCAGAAAAAAAAAGACAAATCTACTTTTCTCCACAAGGGATGTGGCTCTCCACATCATTGCAGAATCAGAGGTATGCCAGTGGATGAGGACTAATTTAAAATCTTAATAAGTAACTTCCCCTCAGGAAGGATTAGGAGCAGGTAGACTATTCAGCCATTTTAAGGCCTAATATGTCATTCAGAATCACCTGAACCATCAGCTCTGAAAGCATGGGGTGACACAGTAGCAATGTGTTCACAGAGCTCACAAAACTACCCTGGTACTTTCCCCTCCTCCTCTCACTGCTCCCTCCACCCGCTGGTCAACAAAGAAGCTCACAGCCTCACAGGGGAAAAAAATATTTAAGTAAACAAATACAATAACATATGACAAAATGGAAGTGAGAAAGAATAAGCACCTGGCCAGGACACAGCCCCATAGGGAGGGAGTCGGGGCAGAAAGGGTGTGATGGGGGCAGTCATATTTGAGTTGGGACTCAAAGAGGAATTTAATTGATTTACACATCTCTACAAATCCACATCCTGACCACAGTCTGATCCTTCTTGCCTCCTATGAGTCTATGTATCCTGCCTGAAAGACCATAATCCATCTTGATTATAATCCATCTTGATTATACCACTTTGCCACTAACCATTTCAATCCCAATTAATGACTAGGCTTCACTTTGTCTTATTAGGACACTAAACCCAGACTCCCTCTCCTTGGCCAAAATTTAAGATTTTTTTAAAATACAATTCAGTTGAATAAACAGCACCTTAGGATCTCTGAAGACTGAGAATAGTAATACAATGTTTTATGTGCATTTTACCCAGCCAACTCCCCTTCTACCGAGCACTCACTGTATGTAAGTGGGAAGTAGAAGAAAAAAATCAAATCTAATCATGGAAAGTTCATTATGAGATAAATAGTCATGAGTGAATGGTCAACAATCCATAAACACAAGGTATTCAGCAAATATTTAAAAGAACAAGTCATATGTAAGTATTTGAAACATGTAAAAGCTGATGAACTTTCTGCGTAATAATAGCTTTTATTATAAATACACTTGACCCCTACAAAGACACCACTAGAATTTGCCAGGGTAAATTGGACATGGCAAAAAACATGCAGTGAGATGTGAGATATTTATTGATAAATTAAATGTCCTTCCTATAACATAGGAAATATTTTGAATGTATTGCTTGCATTAAGGAAATGTATATCTTTAGGAAATGTATACTTTTCCCCTCCCTTTTTTTTTTGGTTTTCTTCCAGTACTGGGAATCAAACTCATGACCTTGCGCTTGCCAGGCAGGTGCTATGCTGCTGAGCTAAATCCCCAGCCCCCAAGAAATGTATACTTTTTATACTGTGCAGAAGGACATGCAAATTTCTTATTTGTTAAGAAATTTAAAGTGATTTTTCCCATAAGCCACCAAATGGCAAACCTGAGCTAGCAAAAATCTCAATGTGACAGAAATTCATACCACATATGAACTCAGTCAAAAATATTTAAAATGAATCATTTATAAACTCAAAAACATTGTCAGACATGATTCTTCTATGTTTATTATTGCTATATTTTTTAATTATTAAGAATCAGAAAAGTGATGGCAAACCTATGGTATGCATGCCACAGCAGGCTGTTTGTATCATTGAAAGCTCTAAAAGGTTCGCCATCTCAAAAAAAACACTGCTACATGAAAAGTGTAGGTGACTTTCTTTTCTCTTTTCTACAGTGCTAGGGATCAAATCTAGGTCTTGTCTATGCTATAAAAGTGCCCTACCACTGAGCCACATCCCCAGCCCTAGGCCACTTTCTAAAGTCTGTCCAAAGAGTAGTAAAAATTAACTTGGCGTCTCTTTTGGAGTCTCTGACGTTTATGAGAAATGAATTCCTCTCTGTAGCTAAAAGCCTTAAGCATTTGTGAATTACAAGTGACAGCTGTGCTATGGGTCTTATCAACAAGTAAAGGCCCTGTGCTGTATGGTGCCTTGGCACCTGGGGAAACCAGAAAGGTCTCAAAGCCCAACTTCAAGGCCCCTTCCTATTCTGCTCCAACAGACAAAGCCCCCTATCCAACAATCCATTTATATGGGGACCACAGACACAAGTGTCCCACTTTTCCTGGAACAACAAGCTCCAGAGAGTGCTACTCTGAGCCACAGACATTTCCAAGCAAGGTGGTCACATCTTCCCATCAGAACATGAAGTCTGCCTCTCCAGGATTTAGGTGTGCACTCTTCTACCAAATGTAGCCATACTGTGCCCCCATAGCAGAGGTGACTAGTCACCTGGCATTTTCAGTTGTCCAGGGTCAGGTGTGTGTGTCCGACTGTCCTCATAACTCTGGAGCAGAAATCCCTGTTTCACCAGTGGAGTGAACAGGAAACAATAAAAATGGTACCTTCCCTTTCCTTCATGTAGATCATCATTTGAGTATTTAGCCCTAATGCCAGAAAAAGATATGGACATTTCTAAAGGGCTTCTCTGCTTGGTCAAAATCATGAAAAATGACACTGAGTTTCTAGCATCACAAAGCTAACAGCTTAGCTGAATACAAACCTGCAGCAAATATGTTTAAATTTCAAAGTTTCATCTCTGAGGATGAATCGACATGTACTGTGGAATGAACAGTCCATGACATCACCATTGTTAACCAGCGTTAGTTTTCATTAGTGTTTTAGGAGAATCTTGTCTCCTAAACTGTGAGATTGGGGAACTATATAGTATGCCAATAATAGTTCTTCATATAAAACACAATTGTGATTATATCTTTAAAATATGTTAGTTTTCCCCTTTATACTGAGAAGATTAAATGTTTTTCTGTTGGTGCATAGAAATAGTTTAACTAGTCACAAAACTTGAGGTTCTATTTGCTTCTTCAAAGAATTTAATTTTAGAAATAATTAGTATTAATTTTCTGGGAACTCAAGAGATCATCAAACTATATGTTGAATGTTTCAATTTTAAAATTGTTACTACAGTGAAAGACACACTGCCACCAGTCTTCAAAATCCTCCCACTAGCCTCAAACACATGTATCCCATCATTCTTGACACCTTCTGAAGCAGTTCAGGAAGTCCTCTTTCATAAGTGTCTTTATGAGGTGTGCTCCAAAATACAGTCAATGCTGCTGCTAAATTGTATCCAGAAGAAAGGCAGGCTCATTAAAACATCAGGGTGTCCTCACCCACACTTTTCACTGGATCTGGTACTGTGTGACTTCTGGCTCTTTCCAAATGTTAAAGTGTCTGTGAAAGGTAAATCTATTGAGTCTATACAGAACATCAAGGCAGCCACAACAGCACAACTAAAAATACTCTCACAGACACACAGACACACACAGACACACAGACACACACACACACACACACACACACACACACACACACACACACAGACTTCCAGAACTGCTTGAAAAAGGGACAAGAATGATAGGATATGTGTTTTCCAAACATGTGGGAGTATTTTGAGGGGAATTAAGGACTTCGTATCTTTCACTGCAGTAATATTTTAAACTTAAAACATACCATGTTTTATATCACATATCATGCTTTAACATCTATTAAACATCTAGCCATTCAAAATGCCATGCTTGAGCTGAAAATACAAATCAAAGTCTGTCTCATAAAGATCTAAGGATATCTACTGGCATCTAATGAGTTTTTCCTGACATCTTTACAAAGTCCATGATAGCAGTATTTTCTTTCTCACTTAATATTATTTTCAGCTTTCACTTCATAACCTGCCAACAAACCATTTCCAGTAAGAGTCAACTAACTGCTGCAGTGAGATTGTTTAATGTAACTGCATTGGAGAATAAACCATGTATATTCAGAAAGTTCTGCTAATTGTCATACAATTGTTCACCTATGCATGCATTACTGGACATCTTCCCAGGGCTACTAACTGAAACCACAAAGACAGAATAAATAGTCTTTCTCCCTAGAAAGATCACACCGAATCTACAGAGGAGACTTGACTTAAAAGTTGAGAATATGGAGAAAACACTGATAAGTAATTCTTTTTCTGCAGACTAAAAAGAGTTAATAAATCAGTCTGCAGAAAAATACTAAAACTCCAAGGAAGAGAGTAGGAAGCTGATGAATGAAGTCAGCCTGAGTGTGATGTACAGGGCTGAATGAACAGTGGTCCCCACAAAGACATGCCTAAGTTCAAGTCCCAACCTCCAGTAGCTTTTGGAGAAAGAGTTTTTGCAGGTAAAAGTTAGTGAAGGATTTCAGGATGAGATCATACTGTTTTGTGGAGTGGACCCTAAAGCCAATGGCAAGTGTGCTTTTCACAGGAGGAAAAGACCCAGAGAGGAGAAACACAGGCCCATGAGGGAGGAGGTAGAGACTAGTTATGCTGCTGAAGCCAAGAAACTTCTGGGACTACCAGAGAGTAGAAAGGGAAAGGCAGGCTTTCCCCGACAGCCAGAGGGAATGTGGCCATTCTGACCCCTTGATAGCACTGCTAGTCTCCAGAATCGTGAAAGGGTTCATTTCTACTGCTTGAAGCCAGTCTGTTTGTGGTCATTTGTTACAGAAGCCATGGGAAACTGACCCAGGATTTAGCCACTGAGCTAAATCCTGCATAAGGATTTCCTGGTCTAGGAACAAATATGCAAGCAAAATCAAGTTTCTTGACTAGAGAATAATTTTCTCTTCTGTGAACACAAGAGATACAACACTGGAATCCACATTGGCCTGGGTCAGAAGTACCATCTTCCAGCTGTATTCCTTGGACATGTTCCTGTCACAGCCTCATTTTTTATCACCTGTAGAGTGAGTAGGACTGTGAAGGAAGATGCTGAATGTTAGAAATGCATCCTAAACAAAACCCAACCGCAGCCTACAGGACCCCCTGCCCATCACTGCCTTTGGTACTTGCTGGTGAAAAGCTCTACTCAGAAAACCATTGAAATGGAAGGCCCTGTATTCTCCCGGAGGACCAAAGTGAGCTACAAACTTTCTTCCAAAGCTCTTCTCCTCCTCAGAACCACCCCATCCTAATGTCTATGCCTCCGTTTCAATTCAGAGCCTTCGGTCCAAAAGCGATGGGCTCCATCTGCTATCAATACAGCCTGCACGCTCCCCGGCCAAGGGGAGTTGCAGGCCAAGTTTATCTCGAGTTAACAGGAGGTGACAAGCCTGTCAGGACAAGAATTCTCCCTGCGTGATTGATTCGGGCTGGCTGACCAGCTCCATGCTAACGAGGGTGTGCCAAAGCTTCAACAAAACATTTTGAATAATGTAAAACGTGAGAGCATGAGCTGCCAGGTAATGTGGCTCACTGTGCCACTGTGGCATCTGCTTCTGTGAGTGCCACTACAGCAAATATCAGTGGCTGCAAACTGCCTGTTATTAAAGTTAGCTACATAAATACTGCAGAAGAGCTGAGAGACACAGAAGTCTTGGGAAAGAAGGCAGAGGAGGCACAGCTGGGCTGCCAGCCACTGTCGCTTTACAAAGCCCGAACAGCACTTCAAATGCAGTATTTTCAAATGAGGAAGTGAATCAATCTCAACGAAAATGTCTCTTCCTCCATCTGTGAGAATAGGTTTAAGTGTAGATGGATACTGATATTTGTGGGAATTAACTTTTATTCTTGCCCTAATTCGGTTATGTATTTAAGTAAGTTTCTTATATGATTCTGACAGTTTTTACCCCACCTAGAAACATTCTTATGCTAGTTATTCAAGTAAGGTACAATAAGCACAAACAGTCTGAACCTTTCCTTGCAAGAAGAAATTGCTAAGTAACTTTCTCCTACAGAATCAAAACTCAAAATCCTTTTCAACTTTGTTAGGTAAGAGTTTATTCAGTACTAGCTCAAAAGTTATGTTTATGTTATTGTTGTTGTTGTTAGTTATGTTGTTGTTGTTGTTGTTTGTTTGTTTTTCTTCTGGTACCAGGAATCGAACTCATGACCTTGCGCTTGCCAGGCAGGTACTTTGGCCACTGAGCTAAATCCCCAGCACCCTCAAAGGTTATTTTTTAAAACATGGCCCTTTACCCTGACCACTGGAGCATTAAGGAAAAAATAACCAGAATAGAATATTTCATCTACAGAAAGCCTTGTATAGAAAGAGCAATGAAACACATGTGAGTTCTGATTTAATGTGTTAGCTTGCATTTGTAAGCTATGATGAGGCCAAAGACAAACCGATCTATACGCCAGTTTCCTCACCTACAAAATGTATTTCATAATACCTAGTCAACCCACCTCCCAAGAATTTTGAGACTCAAATATTGTGTGTATTAGTGGCAGAGGTCTTCATAGACCTGTACTCTATTAATTATTCAAGCAGGTAACAGTAAGGAACACACTTATGCAAGTGAATAGCACCCTTGTATTTTTCAAAAGGAGAAAAATAGTTGCTCTCAAATGGTTGCAAAGTTTATCTGCCAATGGCACAAGAATTCAGGAAATCTCCTCCTCATTTCCTAGCCTGAAGGCACAGCAAAGCATCTGACACCAATGACAAGAGGGTCTTCAAGGTGACAGTCGCCACCTGTGCCCCACTCAATTAAATCAACATCTCTGAGATTCCTCCACACTGCTAAGAGGAGCACATCGTCTTCTGAGTGGCCACTTCCCTGCAACCTGCCCGGACTGTCCCCGGCCCCCAGCCCTGCACCTGGCGCAGCAACTGTTGGGCGGCTCCCTCCAGAGCTGCTGCTCCAAAGCCCTGCGCGGGGCAACTATGCATGTCCATCTCATCCCGTTCGCCACGGTCATCTGAGACTCCTGATATGCATTCGTGATCCTAAACACTTGCTCCTCATTCAGTTTCTCTGAATTTCAGAAACCAGACTCTCCGTTAGGAACCTGGCATGCTGGGGGGAAAAGGTGGTTTGCATGTGAATATGGAATCCTTTATCTCAGTTTGTTTCATCAAGCTTATTACTGAAGTACCAGTCACAGAGCACTTTAGCACCTGTCTTACTATTTTCTGTGTAAAGAAATCTATGCATTTTTCTCCGATTTTCCTAAAAGCAAATGTGAATCTCTCAAAGTTGCGTTTTGTTAATAGGATCTTCTGTATAGTTTGGATACTTGGAAATTTACCAGAACAGTGTATCAAAATGTTGCTTTAAGTACACACTTGGAGAGTTCTGTGTACGCTTTTTGTTATTTAAGCAACAATTAAAACTAATGACAAAACGCTTCACATTTGAAATCAGTAGGGACATGCCATGAGCAAAGACTATAAAATCAGCCTATTATGAAGAGATTTGCATATTTTAATTACTGTGTTCTAGAGCTTTTGTCAAATAGATTAGCAATGAATACCATGTGTTTTGGGTAAAATGTGAGCCCTTTTAGCGTGCATAAATGTGGTTAAAAGTATAACTATATTAGGAGAAGAATATATTCTGTCAGAATAAGGCCTTCGTTTTAATGTGTTTAATATCTTGCTTTCAGAATTGATTTAAAAACAGGACATTTACAAAGATTAAAATGAAGATAAACTGATTGTAGAGGTCAAATTAATTAGTCAACACATACAAATAGCCATAATATTAAGCTCTTTGGCAACACTGTCAAAAGTGGCCTTAAAATGCAAACTTGATTACTAAAATAATCTTAGTTGAAAGCCCAGATAACGAGTCAAATGCTTACTTTTTCAGGCTTTTAATTCCCCAGCTCTGATGACTAGATACTGTATGATGAGAAAGCCAAAGGGTAATCAGTCCATCACTTTTTGCTCGCTGAGATGTTACAAAGAGCACATTGGGCAGGCTCCTTAGCCTCCCCTTGCTTTGGTTTTCTAATCTATAAAACACCTACTGCAGTGTAAAGTACCTACTACACAGGAATGCTGTAATGATTCAATGAATTCACAGTGTCTAAGAAGCATGAAGGCCAGGGGCTGGCAGAGGTGGTAGCAGCAAGAATGACTTTTACTTAGAAAAGCTGGAAGATTACAAGGTTTAAAAACAAGTGACTCTTCCATGATGAAGGCTTCCACTAAGAGTTTTCAAAGCCAGCTTCAAATCCATAATTTGAAGTTTGAAAATTTTGTTGAAATAATGTCATAAAGGACTGCACTCTTAGATAGTAAAATCAGATTTGCAGGTTACTGACATTTTTAATGAAAAAATAACATTTATGACCTAAGTTTTTGAGTACTTATAAAACATTATTCATTATTGCTTTGATACACACATTGCTCACATTGCCACAGGGACTATTTTTTGCAAGTGGAAAAGTAGAATTGACTGTGTTACATCAGAACTGCTGATGGTAGTAGGGTCCATGACGGGCCCATGTCCACAAAGGTCTCGGAGGTCTGCACTAGCAGGGAACACTGTCCATAAGGAAGCACTTTCTCACGCAGCCTTTCTGTCAGTAAATCACCACACTCCTGGAAATAAATTCTTCAGGCTTTGCACCAGCCCACTGAGATTTTGGCAGCCCATTCCACTTTAAATTAATCCTCTAGCTTTAAAATTCTGGTTGGGGATACAGCTCGGTGGCAGAGTGCCTGCCTGGCAAGCACGAGATCCTGAGTTTGATTCCTGGTACCCCCAAGAATAAAACAAAATAAAAGAATAAAATTTTGTATGTGCTTGAGGGGATGAGAACTCTTTGAAAATCTGAAAAATATGGGCCTTCTCTTCTGAAAATTCATAAACAGGAGATGTGAGTGAAAAATATAGTGTGTTTAAATGTGTTTGCAAATTTATGAAAGTAAGCGACACATTGTCAGTAATCCATCTCAGAATCATCCTCCCACTTCAAACACACTCATCCCTCATTCTTGCCACTTAGCATTCTTGTGGATGAGGACACAGTGTCATGTTTTTATGAACCTGCCTTCCTGTTGGATGGCATGCGCAGCAGCATTCATCGTATTTTTTATCACACTTCATAAAGACACTCAGGAAAGAGAACTCCAGAGCTGCTACAGAAAGTGGTAAGAACCATGGGCTAAGTGTGTTCAGAGTGAGGGGGAGGGTTTGGAGGGGGAGTAATCATAACATATCCTTTACTATAATAAATTTCAATTTAAATATTCATCATAGTTTTGAACATCCCTCAAACATATAATTTTACACTCAATTCAAAGCTCCACAGACCAAAGTCTCATTCATAGACTCTTCTGTTCTAAACGGTGACTATTTGCTTTTACTCCAAAATTAATATTTCAGTAAAACATTATTTGTCCATATCATAAACAATGAAACTAATTAACATAAATTTAATATCTATGTAATGATATTAGTATATTAAAAATATTACTCTGTGTCTTTTTATAGTAAAGCCAATTGCTAGCTATCCAAATAGGATACACTCTACTACTTTTTAAAAGATTAATTGACAAACATTGTATATATTTTTGTATACAACATGAGATTTTGAAAGCATATATTGTAGAATGGCTGAATTGAGCTAACGTGCTTTACTTCACATGTTTATTTTTTTGTGCATGGCAAGAACATTTAAAATTTACTGTTAGCACTTTTCAAATGTACACTGCATTGCTATTAATTATAGTCACCATGTTGTACAATACATTTCAAACTCATTCCTTTAAATTAAAATTTTAGATTCTTTCACCATCTCCCAATCACCACCTTTCCGACTATAGCATCTTTAGCTTCCACACATAATTGAGATCTTGAGCTTTGTCTTACCATGCCTGACTTCTCTCACTTAACACAACATCCCTCAGGCCCATCTATGCTCTTGCAAAGGGCAGGATTTCCTTCTCTTTAGTGGCCAGGTAGCGTTCTGTTGTGTATAGATGCTACATTCTCCTTATCCATTTACCCACTGACAGACACTTAGGCTGCCTCTGTATTATGGCTTCCAAGAATAGAGCAACAATAAGCATAGGTGTGCATACATCCCTTCAACACTCTGACTGCATTTCCTTTGAATGTTGTCTTAGTTACTTTTTCTCATTGCTGAGGCAAAATACCCAACACTCAAATTTAAAGGAAAGGTTATTTCAAGTCATAGTTTGTAGAGCTTTCAGTCCATAGTTGGCTGGCTCTAAGGCAGGATGGCATGGCAGAAGGCACCACAGAGGAGAAACAGTCCATGGCGGGCAGAAGACAAGAAGGCAGTGAAGCAATAAAGTAGCAAGTATCAGTAGCAATGCACTGTACATTTGAAAACCGCTACCACCATAGCCATCTTTCTATCTCATATTTTATCCAGGCTACCCGCCATACTCACACTCTTAATCCTAGCATTGCACCATCAATCAATCCAGCATCACATCCTTGATCCAGCATCACAACGCTGGATCCACCCCTCCAAAAAGCCCCACATATAAGCACATAAGGCTTTGGGGGGCATCTAGACATGTGCTGTAATGGATACATACCCAGTGGTGGGATTGCTGGCTCCTATAGTTCCAGCTTTACTTTTTGGAAGAATCTGCACTCTGTTTTCCATAATGGCTGTTCTAATTAGCATTCCCACAAATACTATGTTACTTGCAAAGTTGTTGGGTTTTGTTTTAAAATGTTTGTATAACAATAGAGTGGGAAGTATGTGCAAGAAGGTAACCTTTTGTCATCATTAGATAAAAGCACACAAAGGGAAGACTATAGTATGATTATATTGCTTCCACTTGGTACATAATAGTGTTTGAATAAAATATTCTCCACTTGGGGTATAGTGATGTAGCTCAGGCATAGATAGTGTGCTTAGCATGTGTTAGGCCCTCACATCAATTCTCAGGACAAACAAAAAATATCTTTCATTTAAAAAAAAAAAAAACAAAGCCAGACATGGTGGTACACACCTATCATCCCAGCACTTGGACACTGAGGCAGGAGGATCACTTGAGTTCAAGGCCAGCCTGGGGTACAAAGTGAGTTCAAGGCCAGCCTGAACTGCTCAGGGAAACCCTGTCCTCCCCCTCCCCCCCAAAAATAGATAAAGTATCAGCATAACTGCTTAGAAGTAAAATACGGTAGTATGATGAAAATTTGGTTAATTTTTCTGGTGAATAGGTATTCTTGGTATCATCTGTTCTAACAGTATTAAAACACAAAGGGCATGCAGGTAAGAAGGTGAAAATAAAATTCATTTAGACAGCACTCTGGCAAATTTATAAAATTCTTTAGTAAACAGAACCAGAGTGCAGGCATGTGCCGAGTTCCCTCACCCCATGGGCAGGGACCTGCGGTCCCTCCACAAAGCATTAGAAATTAGAGGTAGGAGCCCTGCTGCCTGCCTCAGCAGGTGTGAGGATAAATTGCACATTTGCAGCCTAAGAACTTTGTGTTATCATCGAAGGGAAACAGGATTTCCTATTAGCCTTTTAAGTTTCAAGCAGCTTTTCTGAGAATAAAGGTCACAGCACAGAAAACTTGAGCCAGACTGGCTTTCTCAAAATCCTTTTGTCCCCACTCACTGCTTCTTAGCCGGAAACCTTTTCACCTAGGCACCAGGAATGTGTAAAACAAGGATTGGCCTCGTTACCTTCACAACCACTGGGGTAGCAGGAGTTGATGTTATAGCACCATTTATCTCCATAACACAATGACAGAGAGAGCGCCTCCAAGCAACCCAGGCTGGCAAACATATTAAAGAAGGCTTAAATAAGTGAGCACAGCCAGGTGGCTCCCAGACCCTACCAGCACCCTGATCATCTGATACTGAGGACTCTGCTTCCTTGATCCACCCACTTCTGCCACAGTCTAGGAAGGAGAAAAAAGAAAAGAGAATCCGGGGCGAGACTGAGAGAGAAAAAGCCAATGATAAAAAGCGCATACCCATATCAGAAGGTGAAAGACAACAATTTCACAGGTGCCCATTTATCTATCACAACTCAAGCCTCAGGAGCAAAGAGTACACATTTATTTTGTAATTAATGGGATGAGTTCAAGGACTTTTATTCCATTTTACAAGCTTGCCTAACTTTTCTGTGTTTTTCTCTTTCTTCTTTCTCTTCTGAGTTCAAATATGAAAAGTCATTTTAAAAGCGATTCACAGATACAAGTACAATTGAAAAACAATCTTTGCATAGATCACAACTATAAAGAGCACTTCAGATTCTCTAGGGCATCTTGAAAACATTAGAAGCTCTTAATGCAAAAGAATTTCTATGTACTGGAAAGCATTCTTTGTCATTAGAAATAAATTGTGAACCTAAAAGCAAATTCTTCAAGGACGCAACACATTTGCCTCTATGTGGATTTCAGCCACAGCTAAAATATTCAGAATAGCATTACGAATTCCACTGTGCAAGCTGAAATGGGAAAGAATGAGCTGGTTTCTGAACTTAAAGTATTTATGAAGCCCATATTCTTAATACCTTTACAACACAGCAGCTTTAAAATATGATTGAGCTCTAGAAATGCAAAGTCCCTTCCCAAGTCTCCTTTGAAGCCTGATTCATGAAGAAAATGCTGCCGTCTAAAAACTTTAGCTTGGAGAACACAATGTTGTTATTGTGTTTTCTTCAGGGCAAGGAAAGCACACATTAGTTTTCTTGGCTCCGAGTTTCCATGACTGAACAAGTAGATGGCTTTATTCCAGATAGACGTTTTCAAGGAATTTTGCTAGCATGGAAGTGCTAAACCAGGTATTTTAATTATTATTAATATTTTCTTTGTTGCTAAATGAAGCTAAGGATCCTACTGGCAAGGATTAACTCTCATTCTCATAAATCCAAAATTCCTCTAGGGGATTCTACTGTGGGAAGAGAGGGAGATACATTAACACTCCATTAATATCTTCCCTTGGAAACCTTTTTCCCATTTATCTCTTCATCATTTCCTGAACCTGTAATGAAATGCTTGTGCTGGCATCTAACAAAAGGATCCTTTCCAGAGCCTAATGAAGTGTTAGACACCAAGGTAAGCAAGTCTGCCGTGCTGGCTCCTGGTTGGATACACAATGGTACTTTCTATGCTATATTTAGCTCCACAGTCATGGTCAGTAGCTCTAAGACTTAAGAAATCATCTGAAAGAACTTTGAGTTCCAGAGCTGCCTGAGCAAGCCAATCAGAGCTCCAATTTCTAAGTCATAATAAGCCAACACTGAGGTAATTTCCATTTCTACATCCTTTTCTAAAGCAAGAGACTTCCTGAAAGTGACATTGTGGAATCACAGAATATCAAGCGGGTAGAGATCTCTGAGGTCACATATAGCAGTTTCCTGCTTATTGCTTGAAACCCTACCATCATATCCCTGCCAAGTGGCCCCTGTTTGGGGACGAGACACACCACCTCGCAAGGATGCTCATTCCTTATTCAGCAGCTCAAAGGATTCCAAAGTTCTTTCTTTAGTGCAAGTCCAATCTTCCTCCTGGGAAATCCCATCACTTGATCCTGATTCTGCCCTCTGGGGCCTCCGGAACAAGATGAGTCCATGGAAATCTTTCACTGGCATGAACTGATTTATTATTTAGAGATTCAAAGAATTGTAGAAAAGAAGAAAGTGCAAGCAGTCAAGAATCTTGTTAAAGTGAAAGTCATTTTTAAGGACTTTAAAAAAGTATGCATAGTTTTGCTTATTCCCTGATTATGTACTCCACAATAACAGCTTTATTTCTAAGATATCTGTATCATAAAATGACCAATGACTAGGAAATATTTGCTTGTGATAGTTTTACTTGAATTAGGTAAATAGAGTTCTTGTACTGAATCTAAGGAGTAATAATAATCAGGTTCATCTACTGAGCACTTAGATGTTTCAGTGACACTGCCTTAGGCGCTTTTACAATAGTTTGAAGCTTCACCACCCCTATTTTAGAAACGAGAAAATTAAAGCTCAGAAAGATTCAGTACCTTCTCCATGGCAACAGAGGTATAGTGGACCATCAAGTTACTCCTGGCCTGGCATATGGACAACTTGTGTTATGCCCTGAATTTTAGTTTTAACTTATGACCAGCGTCTTGAGTTATGACCTGAATGCTGGCCGGTTGGGCTTCCAGATGGTCTCAGACACAGATTTCACCCTTAAGTTCTGGAAGCAGCATGACAACATCCATCCCTGTATGGGGTTCATTGAAAAGTCCCAGGCCAATGTCTGTTTGAGGACACTGAGATGTGCCTGTACACAGGAGAGACTTTGAAGGCTGTGCAGAGGAGCCTGAGCCTTCAATTAACAACGTGAGCTACAAGCAGCCCTCAGGACTGAACTGAGTTCCTAAGTCAAGGGGCCCCTGTAGCAGGTAGAAGAGCCACAGAGGCCATAGGTGGAAGAAGGTTCAAATTCAGGTCTGTGTGATTCCCCACTGAAAATTCCCCTGCTGTTGAAACCTACACCTGTTCTTGCTGCTCTGGGATATAAGAAACCTAAGTTCTCCTACTCCCTTTATAATCAGACACTCTCCAGGTCTGTTTTGAGCTGAATGTCTTACACCCCCAAGATTCAGAGACTAAGCCCTGCCCCAACCCAGAGTGGCTATATGTGGCACTGGGCCTCTAAGGAAGGACTAGGGTTAGGTGAAGTCACAGGATGACACTGATCCTGTGAGAGCAGAGCTACCAGAGAGTCCTTCTCTGTCCATCACGTGAGCACACAGCAAGCAGGCAGCCATCTGTGAGCCAGACCCATACAGCTCTTCTGCCATGGCCCAACCCTGCCAAACGTGTGTGAGAAGAATGCCAAGGAGCCCACTCCCTAGCCCTTCTTCACCTCCTCGACCTTCCTGGGACGTGGGGCAGGAGAGTGCGCACTGCAGTCCTCCTCACGCTCCAAACCACTTCGACTCTTGGTGATTCAGGCTTCTCGGAAATGAGAGACCCCTACTGTAACACTCCCTGTGAAAACAAAGCTTGTCTAATCTTTATTCTCCTCCTGATCATTTTCCATATTTATTCCATTTCCTTTCTTCTGAGATATACTATTTCTTTAGATTTTTAAGGCTAATAAAAAAGGAAAAGTGATACAAATGGCAGAAATTTTCAGAGAAGAGGGCTTTTCAGCTTTAAAGTTAATTTTCTTTGAGAATGTATACCAAACCTCATCTCTTATTTTTGTTACCTGTAAAAGCATCTCAGACACAATTTAAAGAAAAAAAAAAAAAGCATCTCCAGAATCCAAGAATGTTATAGTAGTTTTAAGAATTCTTGGAAATCAAAATAAAAAGCTCATCAAATACAACGGGAGAACTTCTGTAATTGCCCTGTCTGGTAGTCACCTCCAGAGAGGCAGCTCCCTCCGCAGTCTGAAAAATGTGACATGACTGCTACACCTAAGAGACAATAAAATGCAGACTTACCCACCTGGGGACAATTCTGAGTCCCTCTCAGCAAATGTGGAAAGAAATATTTGCATACTGTTTGTGTCCAGATGTAAATAATCTGCTCCCTGGAGCTCATTTGATTAGAGGATGTTTCGGAGAAAGTCTAAAGTCACGAATTCAACATCAGTAAATGCTTTGCTGTTTTCTGTGGCAAAAAAAAAATGGACCTTAAAACTGTGTCTGTCTATCTCAGAAATTCAAAGTACGGACAGTGTAGGGACAATGGTATGAAAAAAATAAAGAAGGGCTAATCCAATTTGATTGCAGTTACAGGCAAAATCCTTAAGGTTATGATATTTGGGCAATCACTGGCATTGTTATACAAAAAAGAAGGCAAAATTATTTAAATTATTTTCAAAGGCCTTAAAAGAAGAAAATCTATAGAAATAATTGTAAAGGGATACTATTTTTTAAAAAGTACTGTGCCAGGCATGGTGGTGCACACCTGTAACCTCAGCACTCAGGAGGCTGAGACAGGAGGATCACTCCAAATGCCAGTGCAACCGGGTAACATAGTGAGTTCAAGGCCGTCCTGAACCGCATAGTGAGACCCTGTCTCAAAAAACCAAAAAAATACTGGCATGGAATCTCAGGTTTCTCTGTGTTTCTCTGCATGTATTTTCCTCTCCTTGCTCCAGTCATCCCTTAGTAGCTAGGAAATTTTGGTTCCTGGACTCACCCTGGATACCCAAACCCTCAGGCTCAAATCCTTTATATAAAAAGGCATAGCATTTGAATATAATCTACAAACACAGACCTGTATGCTTTAAACCATCTCCAGATTATACAAAACACTTAGTATAATGTAAATGCTGTGCAAATAATTGCTATCATGTAATGTTTAGAGAATAATGACAAGTGAAAGTCTACAAGTGTTCAATACAAATTAAATTTTTTTCCTAGTATTTCTGACCCACAGTTAGTTGAATCTGTGGCTGTGGGGTTGGCAGGTCCAGAGGGATGTCATGTGTTGTCTGCTTACAGCATTACCTCTGAGAATGTATTCTGAGGTGGTTTCATCACTGTGTGAGCATCATGAGGTACACATACATGAACCTGGATTATACAGATCAATGCCCTGCCATGGTCTTTTGATGCAGTCCAGATGGGATGCACAGGGCATGCACAGGGCTGCTGCCAATGTAACAAAGCATACTGCTTAAAAGTATTTTTGACAAGCAGGAGGATTACACTCTAATGATTAAAATGATGATGAAAGTATAACAGCATAAAATACATAGGTCAGGAGCAGTCACTGATTGTTATCAAGGATGTCACATTGTACACAACAGTGCATATTCTTACAGGTCTAGCAGAACAATGTGTTTGTTTACACTGGCATCACATGAACACATGAATGACCCACCGCGCTACACTGCTAGATGTTTTGAGGCTATAAGGTCACCAGATGATAGGAATGGTTCAGCTTCATTACAGTCTTAGAGGAACAGCGCTGTACTGCAGCTCCCCACTGACCAAAACATTATTATGCAGTGCATGCTTGTAGACATGAAACAAACATTTCTTTTTTCTTTTGTCTTTTTGAGACAGGGTCTCGCTATGCAGTTCAGGCTGGCCTGAGCTCACTTTGTAGCCCAGGCTGGCCTCAAACTTGCAAAAATCCTTCTGCCTCAGCCTCCCAAGTGCTGGGATTGCTGGTGTGCGCCACCAGACCTGGCTAAAACAAACATTTCTGTACCTTCTTTTCAGAGAATTCTCTTTAAGTTAGTGAGATTCAAAGTACATGAGTCTAGGCTTTTAGAATGAATGTCCAGTCATTTTGCTTATCTAACATGATTAAAAGCACAAGTAATGGAACCTTCCTGTCAGTTTCTAATTCTAGCTCTTCCACCTGTACAACAAGGAAAAGTTGCCCCACTGCTCCTTGCCCCTGCTCCCTAATCTGTAAGATTTCAAAATGAACAATGGGAGAATTAAAGGAGTTGATTTATTCAAAGTACTTAAAACCCTGGCGCACTGTAAGAACTAAAGAAGTTAGTTACCATTATTAATTTGTATTGACACGTCATGGCATGGTCTTATAATGTAGCTACTGTACACTTCTATAAAGCTATTCCTTGCTCACCCCTCTGTCACTGTTGGCTCCATTTGATGGTAATGATAGAATGTGAAAAGCATGAGGCGGTAGAGAAACATTTTACTAAAATCAGCTGTTTCTGTGGCCCAAATTATAGCTACTTGCTATCTTCTCTCTCATACGATAGCAACCAAAATGAATCAATTGCAGAAAAGTGGCTTAAGGATTTCATATATATACATGTACTACAGTTTCTTCATTCTCATTCTCCCTACTTAAAATTATATTGTATCAGCCCCTAAAACAATCCTGTTTATCTTCATACCAAAGCACCCATGAAGACAATCCTCAGAAGGAAAGAATCATGATAAAAAATGAGCTCAGAGGAGACCTAGCACAAGAATCTGGAATGTTCTACTGGTTACATAATCAAGAGATATGAGACTGCAGGGTCAACTCAAAAGTGGAACTACAGAGCTGACATTCTTCCCTTTCCATCTTTTTTGGTTCATAAATATATGGGCCACAACAGTATACAAGTGGTCAGCCAGTCCTCCTGGCTGCTTCTTAAACCAGCTGGAATGCTGCCCTGCCCTGATTTCCCCTAACTCTCCTTCCAGAGAGCCTGAGCTAGAAACAACTAGGAACAGGAAACTAGGCACTGTAATGATGGCATGTCCTCTAAATGAGAATGCTCTCGAAAGCTCTCTGGAAGTCAGGCTCCACACACTGCAGTTTATCATGATTCTACTTGTTCAAACAAACATAGGATAAGGCAAGAAAACAGGAGACATTATTTCAGCTACACTCTAGTAGATGGAAGCCTATTAGACATGCACACACTCAGCAAAAAGTACACATATCAAACCCCCGAAGAATGGTAGATTTAAGGAGGGAATCATCACAAACGTTCCCAAGAGGCCATAGGAAAGCCGCTGGTAAGCACCATCCATAGATCTACCTCCCAAGCCTGCATAAAGAAAAGTCAGATGTGACCAAAGTGAAAAAGTTCTATCCAGCAAAGTCAGGAGACCATCAGTCTGAAGAGCAAGGAAATTTCTAAACATTCTTTACCATAGGAACCTTCCACAGAATGTGAGATGGCATACTTTGTAGGAAAGGAGAAAAATCCAGAAGAGAACACGATGCGATTAAAGAGCATTGGATAAAGTAAATAGTGATAATGTCAAATATGTGAAGATTACGCATTTGTGGAGTGGGAGAACAGAAGGGAAAAGGGAGGAGGTAATTTAGTTACTTAAGATGATACAACTTTCAGTTAACATTAAAATGAATTTCCTCCATTTATTACATTTTCTTTTAAAACAGGATTTTTTTCAAAAATGCATAATACTGTACTTCATCACATACAGGTCCTATCGCATATGATTCTTTTACTCCTGAGTATTTAGGTTTTTGTATTTTCCAATTATAAAAGGTATGGAACACTTTTAAGCCTACAGTTTGCATAACATCTTAGATCATTTAAGATATAATCCCACAAGTAAGGTTGACAGGTCAATGAATTTCCACTTTTTTAATATCTTGTTACATGTCAGTAAGTTGATTTTGAGGAAGTTTGTCAGTTTTCTCTCTGGTCTGCAGTATTTATGATTATCCTTTTCATAAAACCTACTCCAGCATTTGTCTACTTTTTGTCTTAAGAGTTCATGCTTAAAAGTATTAAGCTGTTTAAAAATTTTGACTAATCTGGCTGAGCACTTTTCTTGTATTTGTCTATTTATCATTTTTGTGAATAGCTTCTGATTACCTTTGCCAGTTTTTCCTCTGGAGTTGATATTGTTTTTAGCTGAAAAAATTATCTTACATTAAATTTATCAACTTTAATATTGGTGATATTTCCCCCACCAAATATTTGTCTTTTGCCTTTCCTTTTATGTGTGGATTTGTTTTTTTTTATTTACATAAATTTTACAATTTTACATCTTAAAAAGCTAATAACATAAGGATAGAAATAACTGCACATTGTGGCACTACATAGCAAACTTTATGCTGCAGGAAACAACCAGGGATAGAAAAGAAGAATGTGAGATGCTCTTTAAAAATGCAGGTAAAAAAAGTGAGAGAGAAGATGATGCGCTAGGAGCCCAAACCATGCAGACCAGCCTGTCATTTGGTAATCAGTCTAAAGTAACTGGAATGATACAACAAGCATTGTTAATTCCCTACCACTTTGTTTGTAACTCTGTATTGTCTGTACTGTGCTTGTGATGTTGTAAAATGTTGTATGTCTGTTAATGTTTCCCTCCTTTTATCTTTAAAATGAAAAAAAAAATAAATAAATAAAGTAACTGGAATGGAAACAGAAGGCACAATAAAAGAAAAAAAATCATAGACCGAAAAAGTCATGGATGTAAAAAATGAAACAAGGTTCACCACATTTCAGGCAAAACCTATGAAAAAAGATCAGTGCCAAGAAGCATATTAATAAATATTTTAATCACAAAACTAGGAAAAATATCTAGTACACACTCAGATTAAGGAGCAAAGGAAGGGAAGGAAAGAAAGGAAGATACTTGGTGAGGTGACAAATACATATTTATACTTCTGAGCAATGCCACTCTGAGGACACTGTTGGAGACATGATGCCACTTTGGTAAGAGCAGGGGAGAGACTGAGATTGTAAGGTAGGACTGTGGGTTGGTCAGGGCATACAACAAAGTTACGTATGCGCCTATGAACAACCCTAGGATACAGTGAGTATGATGAGAATTTTTATGTAAGGAAGTTTTCATAAGCCTGATCAGTTGGTTCAATTTCTTCTTGAAGAAAATGTTGAATAGATGGATGCAGTAAGAGCTGAATGGTCCTACAGCAGCGGCCGAGAGTGCTAAACCTTGCAATTCCAATACTATCACTTAACTCTTATCTCCTTTTCTTTTTCTTAGCCTGTAGACTTTAAAGCCAACTATAAACTTGGGGACCTATGTGAGACCTGACATTTGGAGGTGCAGAGTGGCATTTTCCATCTGCTATCTCCCATCAGGAAGTACAATGATGATCTAAAATAAGAGCTTAGGAACAACCTTCATTTATGAGTTCTCAATTCCTTCACACCTGTGGCACTGGGCCTGTCACCCTTCCGGGCTGTGGTAGCGTTACTTTTAAGGGAAGATGTCAAATTGCTTCAGCATTTCCCTACAAGATTGTTAATACACACCAGACCACTATCATGGAACAGGCAGCCTGCTGGAATAGCACACAGAAAGCAGTGTTCTAAATAAGCCACAGACCATGCTTTTTGGTTTTATTTACATTGGTTCCACACATTAGGAAAACAATTAGTTTCACAGTAAATTCAGCGATGAAATAAATAATGCATTTACCCATCAGGTTGGCGGAGGGGGACACATTCTTGTGGGAAACCAAGAGGGACAATGAAAAAGGGAGGAGAAAATCTGTGCTTTTGACTAGGGTGACAAATTCAAACAGCTGAGGCCGTGAACCCCAAACTCTCATTTTCATTCTCTTGCATGCCACAGAGATTTGGTACTTGTCACCCACAAGAAAGGGACACATGAAATACAGGGAGCTCAGCAGCTGCTACAAAAGATTGAGGGCTTAGTAGCCGCTGTGTTCAGCCACATTCCCTGAAAGCTCTCCCCGTGAACACCACCTTCGTCTCTGAGGACAGCCCTGTTTTCCAAAGGAGCTCGGCTGGCCTCAGTCTCCATGCATTTCAGGTGGACAGACCCAATATTCAGTTCCAAAAAACTGGAGATTACAGTTGAAGCCCGTCATTGATACTCAAAGCAAGAAGAGCTGTAAAGAGCATTTATACATGCAGCAATGCTTTGCTTGTTAAAAATACACCACAAATTATTGAATCTCTAAGCAGGATGTCATAGAAAGGCAGCATCTAAGTATCCAGTAAGTCTGAGTTTCTATTCTACTCACTGTGTCAAAGTACTATTGAGAACAAAAGATTCCATCTCTATGCTAAAGGAATTTATGCACTGGAAGCAGAGAAGAGTCAGCTAAATGAATCAAAAGAGAATGTAGATACTTCTCGAAGAGAGAAAATTAAAGCTAAGCGTGGAGCACAGGCATGTAATCCCAACAGTTTGGGAGACTGAGGCAGGAGGATCTCAAGTTCAAACCCAGCTTAGAGACTTAGTGAGACCCTGTCTCTAAATAAAAAAGAGGAGTAGGGATATAGCTCAGTGTGAAACCCAGGTTCAGGCTCCAGGATAGGGGGGAAAATTAAGTGCACTAGAAGTGGTTGGAGAGAAACTAATTCCAACAGGGATCAGCAGAGTGCTTCAAAAGTTAAGGAACCATTTGAGCTGAGTCTTACTGAGAAGGTAGGATTAAAACTAGAGAAGAATGTAAGGGAAATATAAAATCTGCTCAGACATAGAGGTGATCGGGTTTGGTGAGAATGGAGGGATGTGTGGGGCAGGGGCAGACAGACCTGGAAAGGCAGAAGCAGATGCACACTGGACGACTGTATATGTCAGCCATGAGCAATGGAGGTCACTGCTGAAAAGAGATCTTTGCTTTAAAGAGATGAATTCCATGACTGTGTGTAGTAAAGTGGCAGCAGTACAGACACAAAATCCAAGTGAGATTAGGGGGCTGCAGTGGTCCAGGCAATAAACAGTAGTTAACAGAATGAATGGGCAGCATTGTAAGTGAGGTTTGGTTCCCCCATTTTCCTCAGTTCTAATGCCCAGTACTTCTGAACGGAAGTGGGATTTTTGGAAATATGGTCTTTTAAAGGGTAGTTACATTAAAATGAGATTGTTGGGGTGGTCCCTGACCCAGTGTGCCTGGCGTCCTCAAAAGAAAACACAATCTGGATACAGAGACAGAGAGAAGACTTTGTGAAGATGGATGATAGCATCTACAAACCAAGGAAAGAGAGCCAAGAACCAACCCCGCTAGAGCCTGGGGCTCGGACCTTCAACCCCCTGTATCAAGAGAAAAGAGTGCTGATGGTTCACCTATTATGTTGGCGAAGCTCTCAGGCAGACTTTGTAAACTCATAAGGGCAGGGACAGACAGATATAAGGAGGATTAATTCAGAGTCGTGGGCCACAAATAGAAGGAGGACAACAAAAAGGAAAGGGAACAAGATTCGTGTTTGGGCAGCCAGGAAGTGTAAGAAACAGTAGAAATGTAGGAAATGAAAAGAATCTTGTTTGAGGAAAAATAATCATCTCATTTAAAAAAAAAATGAATCTTGAGTCCTGACATTCAGGTAAAGATGTTAATTGTTAGTGCAGTAAAACTGTTCAGGTATGAGCTACATTTTGGAGCCGACTGATAGGGGCAGAAACTGAGGCTACAGGGATAGATAGGGTTGCTCAGTAGGTTAAGGAGCAATAAGCAGAAATTTGAAGACGCGCTGAAAGGAAAACCTAAGTCTCTGGGCAAAATAAAAAGACAGTGAGAAAAGGGAGCGGTCAGCGGTCACAGAAGTGGTCTGGTTTTACGGTAATACTGGGGCTCAAACCACACCCTGCTGCCATCCTAGGCTTTGAAATGTATGGAATACTTTCAACTCTAGGACACTGGAAAGCTTCAGAAGGCCTCTGTCTGACCTCCTGCTCTGCTGTCTCCTACCCCCCTTTCTCCCATGAAGTGAGTCATAGAAATCAAAATCCTCTTGCCCAACGCAAGCCATAAAACCTGGGCCTATCATTCTCCCCGTTCTTCCTTGGAGACCCTCATTCCAGAGGGTCCTGCCCCATAGCAAGAGGAAGAAATGCTAGACCGAGAGGCTGGGAAGGGTGGGAGCCTACAAGCCTTGCTGAGGTCCCTGGTCTATGACCACTACATCGCAGCTATTTTTCCAGCCTCATTTTCTCAGGGTTGCCCATTCCCCATGGAACCTGACCTTAGATGCAGACAGTTTTCCCTAGGCTTCACATCTTCATTTTGAAGGCTTCTGCCCCTTTTCCTATACGAAAGGTTTTTCTGTCCCCACAGCCATAAAATACACAGATGATTTAATCACTATTCCTCCTTGACCTTTGTTCTACTGCACCAGCTTCCGTCAGAGACCTTCAATCTCAGTGCCTCAGTGTGACTCCCAGAACAACAGGGCACTGACTGAGAGACCCTATTGCTTCTGATTAGCACTCACAGTGGAGGCCCAAAGGTGCTAAAGACACCATTACCAAATTGGGTAGATGCCTTCCCCTGGGTCTTACTCAGAATTTGTGGAACCAGCCTGGCTATCCTTCCAACAGGAGGTCATAAAGTCAGCTTCTTACCATGTGATCAATTTGAGCTTTTTTGACACCTGAGAAAACACCCCTGAAAGGGGGAAGATGAAATTATTGAGGGACCAAGATGTTAGAGTTAACTGTGGTGTCAAATTGAGTAACAAACATCTAGCAGTTGGGTTTAGCGCAGTTCTCTGTATGCACAATGGACTTATGAAGAGGTAAGGCCCAGCCTGGGTGTGGGTGGCACCAACCCTTAGGCTTGTGGCCCGATGGAGTAAAGAGGGAAACAGGTGGGAGCTGCTCACTGCTGCTTCCAGTCTTCACCATCGCCTTGGGCATCTGCCTCAGGCTTCTGGCACAGACGCCCAGGTCCTGAAGTGGACTCACATGGGCTCCACAGCAGGCTCCAGGCCTTCGACGTTTGACTGGGTCCTCTGGCTCTGCACTCTTCAACCTGACTCTGCAGGCAGCCTACCTGGTACACTCTTTCTATATTTGTATACACACACACACACATACACACACACACACACACACATACGTATTTACTATATATAATAATATCTTTGATTAATACCATTCTATTTTTTGAAAAAATAGATTATTTATGTCAAAGAGCTTGTTTTAATCTTCAACATGAGCCTACAAACCTGTTAAAGTATTTTAGCCATGTCAACCCCTTAACGACGAGATCTGATGATTGGCGCTGGGTGAGAAGGGATGGTTTGCTGGCGGTAAAGTCACGACTCTACTCTGCTGGACATTTCCATGAACCGTAACAGAGGACCATGGTGGCAGAAAGCAATGTACAAAGCAAATACTCATACCTTCTTATCTCCTCTCTTTGAGGTCAGATGTTACTCAGTTCACAATGTCATATTCCACAAAGCGTTGATGACAGTGTCATTGTGTCCTAAGTGCTCCATAGAAACTTCCAAATCAATTACTCTGTTCTCTCCACTGACTATGGAGATGCTTAGCTTTATAGCTCACTAATTCATTGCAAAAGTATTTGCTGAGATTTCCTGCTGAGAACCATGCTGGGGCCTGGGAACTGCATGGAGACTAAAGCAGTGTCCTCCCCACCCCACGGGCATGCGGAGAGAAAGGAAGGGACTGGCTACCAGGAGATCAATGCCCACTCAGACAGCTGTGTGAGGTGAGCTCACTGGTTAGCTGTCTCCTTTGATTCCCTCAGTCCTTTCTATCTGTAAGGCCCGTTCTCACCTAAGGAAAGAGCTGCACATCAGCGCTAACCCCATGGTAGATCGTGTCACTGACCCCAGTGTTCTGACATTGTTAGTATCCATGTACTCACACCATGTGACTTTGTACTTTCTCCTAGTAAAGAAAGCAAGGGCACTTTTGTGCTTCCTGATGTTAGATTTAACCAGCTTGATCTGTGACATGCTTTGGCCAGTGGAATAGTGGTACATGCAATGTGACACATACACCCACCAAAACTTTAACCAGAACATGTGTATCTGGATAGCCCTTCCTACACTTTTACCACTGCCATAAGAACATGCCAGCCAGACATGGTGCCACACACCTATAATGTCAGCACTATGGGAGACTGAGGCAGGAGGATCACAGGTTGGACCCCAGCCTGGGCAACTTAGCAACTTAATGAGACCCTGTCTCAGAGGAGGGGCTACAAGTGTAGCTCAGTGTAAAAGCCCTGGGTTTAATCCCTAGTATCACAAATGAAGAAGAGGAAGAAGAAAGAGGAGAAGGAGGAGGAGGAAAAGGAAGAAGACAGAAGAAGAAGGGGGAGAAGGGAAGAAGAAAAACAGGAAAGAAGAGAAAGAGGAGAAAGGGGGAGAAGGAGAGGAGAAAGAGAAAAAAAGAAGGAGGAGGATGGGGAGAGGGAGAAGTGAGGAGGAGAGGGATGGAGGAGGTGGGGAAGGAAGAGATGAAGAGGGAATGGAGGAGGAGGAGGAGAAGCAAGGAGGGAAGAGAAAGAGAACAACAACATACCCAGCCCAGCTTGTGGGCCCCAGGAGGAGAAAGAAAGGGCCAGTTGTACCACCAGTCAGGCTACACCTACAGGCTCCTGCTGACCCACCACTGCTGACACTGAAGAAATGCTTGTTCATTTTATGTCACTGAGATACTGCGGTTGCTGGTTACACTGCATTATCACAGTGATAATGGACTCATAACAACTTTACATACCCTTATCTTACCAGATCCTAACTCTCTCTTCTGATGGAATAAGCCCTGCACAAAGAGTTTACAAAAATATCATTGGCCAAGCCTGAACACAATTACAAGACCCAAACTCCTCTGTCATACTATGAATTGCACAAACAGAAGAAGCAAGTTGAGTAGTCATGCGCTGCTCATTACCGAACTTCATCAAAGTGAAATTCATGGCTCAGCCCAAAGACCTTGCTAAAACTTACTGTTTCCCAGACTGTCATCTTGAACAGATCATGACATGCAGAAGCCAAGGAAAACAAATAAAATTCATGTTTTACTGGGTCCCACATGCTGTGGTGTTTTCAAACCCACATGCCTCCACCAAGCAGCACTCACAGTGTTGGATTCTGAAAACACAACCATAATGAGAAGAGAGCACAGAACGAAAATCAGCTCAATAAGTCCTTCCATGTGGTTTTCATTTTCCTGAATTCTAGAAAGGAGTGAGTGTGGCAGGGCTGTGGGCCCCCAGCACAGGACTCTAGCTATTCTTTCTCATTTCATATTTGCTGTTACCCCTTGTCCTGCCTCTAAAATAAAAACTGGCATGCAAGAAGTCCCCCACCCAGGAGTCAATGTTATCTTCCCCACTCCAATGGGTTTGGACTCCTGCTCCGCCCTTAATTCAAACTGCTCTCGGTGCACCAACACTGGTGCTGGGGTCAGGCAGGTGAAGTCTGCGTCCTCCACTGGAGGGAGACAAGGCCTCCAGCAGTTCCGCATTGCTGTACTGAAGGGAAACCCAATCAGACAGCTTTCTCTTCCTGTGCGAGTCCACAGGAACATGAACAGATATGTTTGGATGCTTACTTAAAATATGCTCATGTTATGCTTTTAATCTAAAATGTGCCCCAAGAGCCTCTTGCTCAGGAAGGGTGAGTCACTGTGGATATGACCTAGAAGCATGGATGCTTGTCCCCAGCTTCCTGGCTGCCATGGGTTGAGCAGCTGTTCTCCGCCAGGCCTTTTCACCATGCTGTGTGTCTTAGTTACTTTTCTCATCACTGGGACAAAATACCCAACACCAAGGTTAAAGGAAGAAAGCAAAGTTAAAGGATTTAGCTCACAGTTTGTAGCGGTCTCAGTCCATAATTAGCTGGCTCTAAGGCGGTGTGGCATGGCAGAGGGGCAACTGTTCATGGTGGCGGGAGACAGCAAAGGCAACAAGAGAGAGGAGAGAGGACAAGACTCTTTCTGTCCCTTATATTTTACAGAGGCTACTGTAGGCAGTGCCAATCCAATCAGCGGACTGATCCAGCAATCACAGCACCCTTAATCCCAGCATTGCACTACGAATCAATCACACACTAGACCTGGCCACCTCTAAAAACACCTCTATGACTGCCTGAGGCTTTGGAGGGGGGAATATTTAGATGCAAACCATAACACTGTTCCTGCCTTGGAGCCAGCTGACCATGAACTGAAATGTGAGCCAAAATAAGCCTCTTCTCTAAGTTGTGGGTGTTGGGTGTTTTGTCCCAGCAATAGGAAAACTAACATAGCTATCCAAATGAAAACAAGAAATTTCTCTCAGTTTGTAGTGCATAAAAGACTAAATATGAAAATATCATGTGTTACATGTATGTGACTATATAGTATAATAAACATATAGTATATATAACATATGCACACATACACTTTGTATATGTTAACTGTATTGGCTCTAACATAAGTAAAACACAGACACAAATCACACATGCTCAACTGTACCCTGACTAGAATTCCATACAATAAATGACAGCACTCTCTAAATCTCTTGGAAGATTTTTATTTTTAATTTGGCCTCAGAAATAAGAGGTCTATCATCTACAGAAATTTAGTGTTTCTCACAGATAAAGTGAAGTTATTTCAAAGTATTCTTCTTTGCATGTAAAAGAAGCCAGAACAGACAAATGTACTTTATCTTGCCCATCCTATGCATCAAAATTACCACTTCAATAGTAGATTTAACAAAAAAGCCATGGTGTTCCTCAGAAACCCAGAAAAATCAATCCTGGCTGAGACATTTTGATTACCAGAGTCAAATACTGAAAGGCACCAGAATTACTTATGAAGGCTACTCTTTAACAGAATTGTGTGATATTAAAATCCCAAGATAGTTGAGTTAGTAGCATTGCTATTTCTTACTTGTGGTCCATTTAAAATCTCTATCAAATATTCATATTCAGCAAACTACATGTTTAGTATTAAATGTTTAAAGTCAAAGGACAATCTTCTCAAATTTCACATTAAAATTTATATTCACTGAGAAAGGTAAATTTGAAAGCTTATCTTATTCTCATCAATTAGTCAGTTTCTAAGCCCTTATTTCACCTACTATACCAAGCCAACAGATGAGCCTGGACTCTTCTAAAAAAACCAGGAATTACTAAGACTTTGTACCTGATAATATGCACAGCACTATTACAGAGCAAAAGTGACTAAGTCAGCACATGAGTAAGCTGTGGAATTTGTTCATCCTGTCAAAATATTTTATAATCCATGAAATTAAATAATTCACAAGTAGCCCTTGAATGCCACACTAATGTAAACTGAGATTATGAGTGATACATGTGAAACTTTAACGTGTTAGAAATGTTACATTTAGCCAATATATTTTCTCACTAATAAAAATCTATTTTAAACAAGCCCTGCTCCTGAATAATACAATGTTTTATTTTTCTTGGACTGTATATGTCTTAAGAACAATTTTTCATTGTACTCGTATACCAACTGTTTGCTTTTACTTTGAACCTTTTCCATGTTATCTCAGCCTACTCTTTTCAAAGATAAGCATGGGCTCTGGTCACTCTTAACTTCCTTTATAGACGGACTAACCCAACACAAGACGGGACGGTGAGGGCCTCTCCTCTTAGCTCCCTGATGACATGCACTTTATCAACCACCTCAGACTCTTCCTACTCACACAGCAACAAAACCAACGTGCAACTTCTAATACCATGCACTTAAGAGAAAGCCAGTGTTCAAAATACATTCATTTCATCACCTGGCAGGCTTCTTCACAATTCATAATGGCTAAATCTTGGAAACAGCCTATATGCCCATCAACAGATGAATAGATGAAGAAAATGCAGTATTCACACACAATGGTACACTGCTCTGATTTATTTCACTTAACATTATGGTTTCTGTTATATGAGAAACTCAAATTATAAATAAAGAGCAAAATAACAGAAGAGATAGTAGGAAGTAGGGAGACCTTGCAAGTCTTTCTCCGGGTTTCAAAGGAATTTTATTAGTACTTATCAAGAGTAAATTCTTTCATTCTCTGCAACTCATAGGCCAGGAAAACTCGCTCATTAATTGGATCCTAGAGATACTTGCAAAGTTTGTAGAAGGACATTGAGCAAATGGATCTCACACAAGAGCACTCTATGCTGGAATCAGAACCTCGCTTTCTGACAGAGATGGCGGCATCTTACAGATCTTAGCTCTGATGAGAAAAATGGTTCAGAATCCATGAAACCACTCTTCTGTCATGCCTGCACCTAAGATGGTTTGCAGTGTAAATCCCTAATGATGCTGGCCTGGGACGCTTCCCTGAAGACTTCTAATATTTACATTTATGAAGAAGCTATCAGATGCAGGAGATTCATTTGGTACTTGAAACTGGGATAATAAACACAGCTCTTGCTCTGAACACGAACATTTCCCTGTGAAATGTTTATAAACTACAATTGGAGACAGAATCTAGACTGAGAAGATGCACCCTGTTGGAATAGCAGGGAACATTTGGGGTGGTGAATGTACAGTCAAAGTAATTCAAACTGTCAGCCTGAGAACTTCATTTATGCACCCAAGTTTGCACCTCTGATTTGCCTTCTATCCTCTCCCTTATAACACTTAACAGTTTTAAAGGAATGATCTCAAATTTTACAAATGCAAAGGATCTCTAGTAAACTAATCTTTACACAAATTTCATTGCTATCTCTAACTTTAATTCTACAATTATCATGAATTAAAAACTGAAGTATTTATGCCGTATCTACCATCCTGCATCATGGGTGCTCCTGGTACAGTTAGAATTACAACTCAGAAAATGGCATGCTAAGTGGAAATTAGATCTATTTAATCTAAATTTTCCCCTTATTGTAAAGTTGGGATTTGGGGTTTCCAAAAGAAAACACTAATGTCTAAATTTTCACAGAGATGAGCACAATTATTTTGATAACTATAAAACAATATAGTATTGCAAGTAAATATACTACTATGGTAGCTACTAGAAATGTTCACAAATACTCTGGTTAGCTCCCTTTCTGGTGTGTGTAAGGGCTGTCCTTCCCAGCCCTGGGAATACAGCATGATCATGTGACTTGATTTGATCCATGAAAGAAAGGTACATTACACTTATTGAAAGCCACTTGGTCTGGAAGTGAGTGTGTAATTTCCCATGATGGTTTTGTTCCACAAAGGTGACTGAAAATGCTCAGCAAGAAGCAGATGTCACTGGAATAAGAATGAACTACAAAGAAACCTCCCAGTGGGCCCACTACATAATATACATGGAGTATCCATGAGAAATATACCTTAGTTATTTGAAGCTGCTAAGATCTGGGGAGTGGATTATCACAGAGTAACCCAGCCTAAAAGAATTGATATATATCTTTATAGTAAAGTAGTATAAAGCTTTCCAGAGGGAAGATAAATCAGTCACCAGTCACACAATTGTTGGCTTGATTTGAGGCAGTAATTTAATAAATTGAATATCTGCCTTCCACTTAACATTGTCACTGCTCTCCCAGAGGCTCCTTTCATGCAGCAATCAGACATGCTCAAACAGAGGGCAAGACATCTTCAATCTTTCTATTCCTCCAAGCTAACATCTTTCTTCTTCTACAGCTAACATTTCTGAGAGCATAAACTGTGATTCCAGCCTCCACTCCCATTCCGCCATATGCATTCTGGCTCCTACTCCATATATTTCAAGATAAAAGTTCTATCAATAAATCTCTAATTGTCAAATCCACTGCTCTTTGCTTGTCACCACCTTTTGAATTTTCCCTTCATACTCAATGCAAAATCACTTTCTTTGGCCTTTATAATTCCTCCCTTTATTTCCAGTATCATGCCATCATTTTGCTCTCCCCTATAAAATGTGTCTTCTCAGCCGCCTTTGTCAGCTCTCCTTTCTCTATTACTTAAGGTCTTTTTCATATCCTTCACCCCTTTCTCATATCTTCCTTAACAATCTCATTGACTGTCACCACCCTGTCACCACAGGGTTTCAAAACCTCTTTCCTCAATCTGTTTCCTGCTTAGACACTCAAATGACAGGTATTTCTCCTGTCCATACAACTAGAACCACAAAAATAGCTATATATATTCCCTATCTTTTCTTTCTTCAGTAATATTCTCTACAAGTCTCAAGTCAGAATTTCATTTTCCTCACTAGCCATGTTCAACCCATTATTAAATCCTATCTCTATTCAGTACCAATGAAACAAGACTATGGTGAGGGGAAAAGCTACATATTCTGTTAGTATGTACTTGGTCCAATAAGTTATCGTAAAGAACCATTAAAATAAGTAGAAAAATGGATCTGAGAACATATTTTAAAAAGCTATGTGCTACAGCCATGTGGGATTTATCCCAGGTATGCACAATTCAGTAAACATTCAAAAATTAATTAACATAGCCATCACACCAACAAGCTAAGATAAAAAGTCATATGATCCTATGAATACAGGAAAAATCAAAATCTATGTGACAAAACGTGAGAAACTCAAAATCTATCACAAAAACTCAAGAAAACTAAAAATAGAGGGGACTTCCTCAATCAGAGAAAGAATATCCACAGAAAAGGTAACATCATGTTTAATGATGAGAACCAACAGGTACCAGGAATGGAGCAAGGCAAGGATGTTCCTTTGTGTCACTCCTACCTAATCTCACTTGAAGCCCAAACTGATGCAATAAAACAAGGGAAACACAGAAGCGTACTGAATGGCGAAAAAGAAAGAAAACCATCCTTCCACAGATGACGTAGATGGTAGAGTAGAAGATCTCAAAGACTCAACACAAATCTCTGAGAATCAATTATAGCTAGGTTGCAGCATGCAAAAATCATAGAGTCATTTGCTTTGTTATATACCAGCAAGAAACAATTGGAACCTGAAATTTTAAAAGACATGTCACTCACATTCTGACCCAAAAAAACCAAGTATAAATCTAATAAAATATATATAAAGTCTAAATGAAGAAAACTACAAAATTCCAAGGAGAAAAATCTGAAGAACTTCATGAGTGAAGAGATTCCCCATGCTCATGAATAGGAAGACTTGATATTAGGAAGTCAGCTCTCCCTACTTTGACTTGTGCTTCAGTGAAATCTCAGTTAAGATCCCTATAAGTTATTGTGTGGATACTGACAAACTGAGAATACCCAACCTACTATTGATGACAGATGGAGGACTGACTCTACCCAATTTTTAAACTTACTCTAAAGCTACACCAGTCAAGACAGGGTGGTCGTGAAAAAATAGGCAAATGGACTGGTGGAACAGAACGCAGAGCCTACATACAGCCCCATACAAAGATGATCAATTGATTATTGATGAAGGAGCAAAGGCCATTTGATGGAGAGAGGATATTCCACATGCAAAACAACAAGAATCTAAACATAGACCTGATATATTTCACAAGAACTAAATAAAGATGTATCACAATCTCAATGTAAGATGCAACGTCCAAAACTCCTAGAACAGAGGAGAAAATCCATATAATCCTGGATTTGGTAATAAAACCAAAAATACTGTGAAAGAAAAAAGTGAAAAGTTAGATGTCATTTAAATTGAAAACATTTATTGTTTGAAAGACAGTTGAAAGAATGAAGACAAGCCTTAAATTGGGAAAAAAATGTATTTGCAAAATATATTACCTATCTATTTATCTATGCATTTATGTCTGCATCTTTATAAGTGCAGGTACCTCCAACTATAGATATTAAAATAGATATTTACATATATATGAGGTGTGATTAAAATATATTGTGAACGTTTAAATTTAATCAGTCAATAACAATAACCCACCACCTGCAGACCAACTTGTGAATGTTTAAATGTAAAAAATTTTTACAGTAAAAGGCACATTGCCATTAATTGCCCTAAAAATACTCCTTCTTGCTTTGAACACACTCATCCCATCATTCTTGCCTCTTTCTGAAACAGCTCTGGAGCCCTCTTTCCTGTCTTTAAAAGATGTGATCAAAAATACAAAGAGTGCTGCTGCCCAGGGCCGTCCAAAGGAAGGGAAGGCTTGTAAAAACACGACGCTGCTTCCTCATCCACCTTGTTCACTGAGTCTGGCACCGTGCGAATTCTGGCTCCTACTCAAAGACAAAATGACTGTGAAAGGGAAACATTTTGAATTCATGCAGGACATTGAGGAAGCCGGGACAGCACAGCTAAAGACATTCATGAAATGAATAAAAACACTCAAAAAATGAACAGACACAGAAAGAGTGGTAGCACAGGCGTGGGAATGGTTTCAACTACCCCCAAACCTAAGAACTGATGGAAATTAAAGATTTAAAAGCCCTGTTACTTTGGCACCCACCTCAATGACTATTACCCACCAGACACACCATGCTGATATTTTAGAGACTGCAGCTAAAGGCAGCTTCACCTAATTATAGCCAAACAGGACAAATACGACCCTCAAGAGGGCAGAGAATTAGGGTGGCACTGGAATTCTCACCTATAATAATGGAAATTAGAAGACAAGTGGAATTGTGCCTTGACATTTTTAAACAAAAATGATTTCTAATGTAAAATTCTTTACTAATGAAACTAAAAATCAAGTGTGTCAACTGAGCAAAGAAGCTTTCAGAAATGAAAGTTCAAAAAATATTTACCTCCCCACTGCCTCATCCTAGGATAGGTTGATGTGATATTCCAAACCCCACCACCACCAAGAAGGACCAGAGTTGGAGGGAGAGAAAGCAGAGGAATTCAGAGGAGGATGCTCCAGGATGGCAGCGTCTTGGGCCAGAAACGAAGGAGGCTGGCCAGCAGTGTCACCAAGAACGCAGGACACATCCCACAGGCTGCCAGGGGTTCACTGCTGTGATGAGTTTGGGAGTGTTAGCAGAGCATCCTAAGGTGAGTAATAAGGAATTTATTAGCAATATTATCCAGAAAGCAGGATAAATAGCATTTACCTCTAAAACAATCATTGTTTATAACTTAAAATAGATTAACTATTTGCCACAATGTGTTTCAGTACTGGAGATTCCTGGAATGTCACTTTGTTCTCTTTGCCTTAATCATCAGCTCTTCCTACTTTTTGCTTGGCATGCAGCTGCCAGCCTAAAGACGGTACAATTTCCTACCCTTTCCTGAAGTTAGATGCAGCCACAGGACTGAATACTGCTCGAAGATTGTGGGCAGATGTTGATGTGTAGACTGCTGGTTTGTGCAGTTAGAGGCAAAAAAGCTGATTTTCCCCGGTGACTGGAAAATACAGTCATCTTGGACCATAACAGAAGACAGCAGGACCCTGAGATCCTGCTACTGTCAGACTGCCAGGCCACCCTGACCACTTACATGGACGTCCAAGAGAGGGGTAAACTTCTAGCTCATTGATTTTCAGTCTCTGTAGCCTCAGAAAAAATGTATCCTATCTAATAAAGTTGTACCTAACACTGTTTTCAAACCTAATTCAGGGACTCTTGACAATATACTTAATTTACCAAACAACTTTTTCCCAAGCCCAATTTCCATAATTTGACATCATTTTTCTCCTTCGTGTCTGTGATGTAATATAATAACAATGCTTTCCGTTTGGCTCAAGCCCCAGATTCTGTGACCTCAGTACTCATGTAAGGCTGCCTTCTGCCCTGGAAATAACATCTGGTTCTGTTTCATCCTGCTCACTTTCCAGTTTTCAGGGACTAAGAACAAAATGATTTTAACTCATTTTTCAGAGCAGATTCTTATTCACTCATAGTCCTTTCAACTAACCAAAATACACTTAATGTATAGGACTGCAAAGAAATTTGTGTATTTCACTAAAGTGATCTTATAGTCCAAAATGGTTGGCATCCTATCATGGTATACAACTCACCCATATTAAATGGCTTCCTTCTATACTAAGCATAGGCTCAGATCTCAATAAAACAGATTCATCTATTTGAAAAGAGAAACTCTACAAAACAGGCACCCCAGGGTCTCTGATTTCACTTGGCACCCCAAATTCTCTCTCTATAAAAAGGAAATAATTACACCTGCCACAAACTTTTTCTCTCTGATGTTATGAAGATGAATGAGGTAACCTATATGTGAAAGCATTTTGTGCTCTTCGAAAGAATAAATCCACCTCAATCCAAGATGGTATAATTCTTCATAATGTTTTCCAGGGTTTTCGGAGCAGCCTGAGGGGTCATTACCCATAGCAAACTTCTGGCACCCAAGGACCACCTTTCTAGCAAACATCTCTCCTGCACCTGACAGCACTTTTCCATTAATTAGGGGTAAATCGAGATGCTGTTCTACTGGGCCATCTCCAGTGTCTAAAAGGATCCAGATTTCTTACTGCAATTTCTTGCACCATCTGAGATGAACAGAGAGCTCTCTAAATCACTGGGGTTTTGGTTGACAGGTTAACAGTGAGACCCGTTTCAATCACCTTCAAATGCAAAGCAGATTTGGCAAGAACCAGGGAGGGGATGAGTGGGAAGGAAAGCCCTGGTGGCCATCTGACAACTCCCTCATGTCTACTGTCTGCTGCAATACGTCAGTGACCACAGAGCATCATGCAGTCAGCTTGGCCCCAAACCCAACCAAGTGAGGTACTTTTAGTTGACACTCCTTACTCGTGTACAGAAATCTGCTTTAGCTACCTAATTTTGGCAGAGCGCTTAGAAATAAGCATTGAATGTTGTAAACGAGAAAACACAAATTTTTATCCATCTAGCCTATAAGTGATAGCCCTTAACCAATATCCAGCGTGTTAGTGACCCTGGCTGACATTGTGCTTGTTCTCCTCCTATGGTTAACTAATAGAGTTCATTACTTTTAGGTGAAGTGCCAAGGGTCCCAACGTGTCCCAGACTGCTTTAGAGAGCTGCCAAACACAGACATCAGCAATGAGCATGCCAGCTACCTCTGTATCTCAGGCTGTGCATGTGATATGGCTGTGTCAAAGCATCTCATGTCAGGTCATCAATTAGCTGCAGGCTGCTGGGGGAGGGTGAGCACCTTGGCAGTCTTCCTGGAGAATAGCTATTGTGGTGTAAGGTAATATCGGAGCCAGAGTACGCTGCAAGAGGATCATTCCACAACCTCAACACAGCCCTCCTCTCAGTCCTGATGGCCCGTCCCCGAGGCTTCTATCACTGACAAAGCACTTACAATGGAGCTCAGGTGTTGAAGGTCACTTTCCACTGAAATTTTTCAAAACGTCGATTTTCTACTGCATAGTTTTCCCATAAGCAAATGTTAGTTTGAAACTAGCTTCTTTATCTGTTTAGCTTATGCTGAAGAACATAAAAATGACAAGTTAACTATTGTTTTGAAATAAGCACTACACATGGCCCCACAATTCAAAATCGTGCTAATTCTACTTTCACAAATAGGTGACCACTACTCATACTTGTTAGTGCCCTTTAAAGAATATTCAGGACGCTGGAAAAAGTCAGAGGCATGGGAAGTCAACATTTAATTTATAACTCATCAGCACACACATTTAGACTTAGGTTTTATAGATCCGTGGCATCTACACACGGCTGCCAAAACCCTATCAGGGTGTGCTGTAACACAGAACTGCTTTTCCATGTGACAAGGTGGAAACATTTGCCAAGACAGCCTTAAACTCCTTCCAACATCACTGAAAAGCCTTCCCTTGTCCATTGAAAGTAGCTCCAATAGAACTACCACTTTTGCTACTGATCATAAACCAGGCTGTTCTACAGCTTAACAGAGCAACATAAGAAGAGACACACATGTTGCCCATGTGCCCCCTGCCATGTAGAGTATGACATACAATAATATACAAGTCACACCCCAGGAACAGCCAAAACATAACATCTCAGAAATGAATCTTGCAGGTTACCTATCACACATCAGTCTGGACAAAACTGCTGGTTGAACAGGCCCCATCTACTAGCTAAAGTTTCTGCCTCTGAATATGGGCAGCCTAGGACACCAAAAATGATGAAACCACTTATCACACTAGGTTCTTTCTATCTACCTCCATTCACTCAACAAACACCTACCGAGGGTTTCCTTTCAGCAGACTCAAGCCTGCATTGCCCTCTGGCCAGTGGAACTGTGAGACCCCTACAGGGTAAGGTTTCTTCCAAAAAAGAAAATATTCATCACTAAGAAAGTATTTACATGTTTAGATTTCATTCAGATAACTTCAAAACAGGAATTTTTCACAAAAGTTAACCAACATAGTGATTTTTGGACTTTTAAAAAAATTCCAGGACATGATTTTGAGAAAAGGACTATTTATTGAAGACATCATGATGGATCATATTAGAAAGGGGAGAGAGATTTGTGTTTCCACTTGAGAGAAGAGGCAGCACACATAGATATGAATTTCGGTAGCTTCCTGCATCCTCGAAATATTAACACCAAACTGCATTGAGGTGCAGCTCACGGCAGAAACACATTTCTTCACACAAACACAAGGTCCTCTCAAAGGATCATGTCTACTTCATTTTCTCTAGTCTCACACAAACAGAAACACTCGTTTACCTTCTGCTACTCACATTGTGTTGAGAAAATAGAGGGCCAGTACTAGGCACAAGCTCTAGGACTGAGCTCCATCCCCAGCTTGCAAGCTTTAGCTATCTTTAGTTATTACACTGGGAAGTATATTCCCTAAATGCTCCTTCCTTTTATATGATAAACAGTGATAGATAGGAGCAGTTCTTCTGCAGTCTCTTCCATATGATATCTGTTACTAAAGCAAAACATCTTTGCATAAATGTGGACAGGTAAATTTAACAGCCTGAGAGTGCACATTGCAAAGGGTACCCCCCAAAGTAAGGGGTGTATGCTGCTCTATACATACTCAGAATAGTCTAGTGTCTATTTTGGTTTCCAAAGCAGGTGAGACTAATCACGTAACAATACTGACTGGCAAAGATTTTATTGCACCTAACAGCTGATAGGAGATTATGGCAGATGATAACGAGAGTTCCAAATATGTTTGTATTTGACTCCATAACCCAGTGAACTTCTTCTGAGATAAAATCTCCATCAACTCAGTAACAGCATTTTAGTCTACAAAAATAAAGGCAACACTGAAATGTAAAACAAAACAAAAAAGATGAGCCAAAATGCACTATTTCTGTCCAGATATGTAGCAATACATTTTAATGGCTTTTGGAAAAATATTTTATTTACAAGATCTGTAACATGTTATGTTACAAGAACCAAACATGTTATCAGTAATAGCATTAAGAAATTTCCTTTGTTGCCTTTCATCGATTGACCTTTGTTAAGTGGGACAGTTATTATCCTTACAATAGAAACAGTGAACATTTCTATATAACATGTGTGTATCTTACTGGAAAAAGTATATGTTCCCACTCTTGACTAATGTATGCTTTCAACAGAAACACATGCTTTCAGGAACAAGTATTAAAATGCAATATATGAACCTTGTTAGATATTAATTTTGTTATTGCTCAGTGATAAACCAATCTGGTGAAGGGATAGGTATGTTGCAAAATAAAGGAGAAAAATCTCAAAAACAAGTCATTTTAAAAGCTGTTATGGCTTATGTCTAGATCCACCCCCCAGCCTCATGCCCTCATAGGTGGGGCTTTTGGGAGGTGACTGGATCATGTGTGATACAGGATCATGGGTGTGTGATACTGGATTAGTCTACTGATAGGTTTTTAGCTGAGTGAAATATTGGGTGGTAAAGCCTGATAGGAAGAGTTGGGTCACGAGGGCATGGCCTAGGGACATATATCTACATATATATCCATCCTCCTCCCTTGATCTCTCTCTGCTTCCTGTTCACCATGCCATAAGCAGCTCTCCTCTGCCAGGCCCCTCTGCCATGCAGCCCTGCCTTAGAGCAGCCAACTGTGGACTGAAACCTTTATAAACTATATAGACAAATAAACCAAATAAACTACATAGCCAAAATAAACCTCTCTCTTTTAACTTGTGGGTGTCGGGTATTGCATCTCAGCAATGAGAAAGTAACTAAGACAAAAGCTAAGTGCTCCTAAGAGTATAGTTATCAAAACAAATTGCAAGTTACATATTAGAATTAGAAAATTCCAATTTTACTGAATGACTATAAATATTTTATACTGGAACTTTAACTCTATACACAATTTTAATAAAATAGTCTAGAATCTTATTGCTTCCATTCTTTGAAGAAAGGGATTCCTGAGAATTTTTAAATTTACTTCTCCAAAAGCATTCATAGTCTGAGTTTCCACCAGTAGCTTTGGGCTGGGGTGTGGCTCAGTGGTAGAGTGGGTTCAGTCCCTGGCACTGCCAAAAAAGAGAAAAAATAAAGCCTCTGCCTGCCTGACAACATACTGCATAATGCAGTCTGATGCAAGATAACGTATTTAGATGGCAGGCAGTCTGAACCAGTATAAGAGAGACACTCTCAATATAACCTTATATTTTTTCCTTCAGCTCTCTCTAAAATGTACACAGTGGCTCAAATTCTTCCCCTGGCCTAGATGAAAACTCAATCATGACTTTTTTCATCACCCTTACATAATAAAAATGCCTACATTTTCTCTAAGTTGCACAATAAGATCTCAACCTGATACCTAGAAAGTCAGTCCCCTGTTATGACTAAGGCTGCCAACAGCACGCCGTGCTCTGGCCTCTTCTCTTTTTTTTTTTTTTAATTTTAAAGGGAATTTAAAAAATAAAAATGATAGAGAATTTCAAAACAAGATGATAGGAAATTAACAGGGTTATTATATTGCATATCATTATCTTCAAAGTAGTTGCTCAGATTACAAGATGTAGACGTGTAAGATTGATCAAACAATATAAACACTAACTGAAAAAAATGGCCTCCTCTCTTGGCCCAGGGTAAAACCCATCAACTGGTAAGGCAGTCAGCAGTGGTCTTCTGTGGGGGTCACCTCCTTATTATTTGGTAGCTGCTCACCCTGACCTTTCAGGGTGACATTTAGGGTGGGAGGGGTGGCAATGATTACAGAGGGAAAACGGTTTGGAGAACAAGAATGTTCTTACTCAGCTGCACTGTCACAAGTGGAACTCCCATTCTAGGGATGGGGAGTAAGTTAAGGAAAAGAATTTTTAAATGTTAGAGAGTTTAAAAAAAGAAAAGCTTCTTCAGAGTGCCTTGGGGAGATTTTAAAGCTTATCTCCATTACTGAAGATCCTTCCACTCCAACAAATACTTTTCCAATGTGACTGTTTTTCCTCTTTCCAAGTTCTGAGCAACCCAGAGGTCCACCTGGTCAGCACTTGAGCAACATCTAATATTATTTCGCAGTGGCCAAGCTGGAAGAACACTCTAACAGTGGAGAGAATATAGACTGGCCTACTCATCAAACATACATTTTGGATTCTAGGCTTTTATTTCCTGACTGTTGTCCCTGGATTAATTCTGAGCTTCAGCCTCCACTTCCATAAAATACCCAGTTACTTTAATATTTTAAAGAGAATCCTGTAATCATGACTTAGAGAAGGGCATTAATAGCTGAGAGAGCTATTACAAAGAATAAAGAAGGATGGTGAGCTGGTTATCTATTGCTGCATAACAAACCACCTGGAAACTTAGCAACATAAAAGAATAATTCTGTATTACCTTGCATAGTTCCGGAGGTTCACCTGGGTGGTTCTCCTATGTCAGTGGTGGCAAGCCTATGGCATGCATGCTGGAGTGGGCTATCTGTATCCCAGAAAGCCCTGAAAGGTTTGCCAACTAGTGAAGGCTCAGTTTTTGTTGTCTGAAGGCTTGCTCAGGCTGAACAACCACGGTAGCTTACTCACCTGCTGGCAGGTGATGCTAGCGCTTGGCTGAGTGTCCACTGGGTAGCAACTGGAGTGCCTATGCAGATTCTCTACCTGGCAGGTATTCCCACAACATAGAGGCTGAGCTTTGACATGTAGCATGCTGACTGCAAACATTCTAAAGGGGGAGCTTGTAAGCCTACATAGACTCTAGCCCCAAGAATCTAACATCACTACTGCCACATTCTCTTGGCCAAGAATCAAAGTCTGTCCAAATTAAACAGGAGAAGCGTTAGACTCTACTTCTTGACATGAAGCTCACCATGCCTACACTAGACAAAAAGAACTTGTTTGGTGAATATCTACAAGAAGTCAGAGAGAGGGAAAAGTACAAAGCCAAAGAAGGGAAGGGGATAGTACTCCAGGAGTCCCTAAAATGAGATGCATAGACCTATTGTCTTTTACTCTTTAATTTATAATGTTTATATAAAGTAAATAAAAAATAATAATATTCAGTACATATATGGTGCATGCCAAAATTTCACTAACAGGCATGATGTGCAGGATTTATCTTTCTTCTGCTGCAGGAATGATAACATAAGAATTAGTGATATGAGCCTCTACTAACATTCTTTACTCTGTAAGTCAAAGAAATATTTGCCTTTCACAAGTAATTAGATGTGTGACCTAAAACATTTGGAGGCCACTGACAAAGGGTGGCCTGTTCTGCCTGGAAGTGATGATGACCTCAAGTTTCCTACAGAGAATTTGTGCACTGGTGTCTACTTAGAAACAGAAAAACGCTAGACAAGCTAGAGTGGTTTCTAAATGCTAATTATCAAATCAAGATATCTGTTGATTTAATTCAATTGTTTTGAGGCATGACTGGCAGAATCTAAGATTTCAGAGACACTCAGTAATCTACTTTTTATACTGACAAGGACAGTCTTCCCCACCCACCCTAAGACATGTCTGTGGTAGATTACAGACAGCTGCAAATTATTTGACCCTGGGTGAGGTCTATGTTCTTCTCCTTAAATCTGAGTAGACTCTGTGACTAATTGACCAATAGAACATGGTGCAAGAGATATTGAACCAGATTCAGACTCAGGCTTTAAAATGCTGGCAGCTTTTACTTGCTGCCTTTGAGAATACTTGTTTTTGGAAACCAGCTGCCACAGTATTGAAGAAGCTCAAACAACCCAGTGGGGTGACCTATAGGGAGAGGAAGCACGAACTGTGGTCAACAGCCCACTGAAACTCCCAGCCAACTTGCCAGCCATGGGACAGTCACCTTAGGAATGGATGCTACGTCCCGTTAGGCTGTCCCAGAAGACTCCACATGAAACAAAGAGAAGCCCTGTGCAGAATGAAGATTTGTGAGCAAATTAAATAACTATTGCTATTTGAAACCTCTACGTTTTGGGATAATTTTTTTTTTTTTCAATAACAGTTAACCAGTGCTAATGCCTTAACCTTCACCATCCAAACTGTCAACTTGGTCAATACTGCCTTTATTTTCCAATGAATTTAAGATAATGGGCTTCTTTTCACAAGGTAATACACCATCAGATCATATAACAAATGATTCAACAGAACTCTGCTGTAACACAATGTTGTTTCACATCGTTTAAGAGGAAAAATGTCCACCACCTGGTACCCTTCATCTATGAAAGTGAACCTACTCCCCATGTCAGGAAATAGTGTCCCATAGTTATGATGGGTGAACCTCAACTCACCCTCACCTTTTTGCCTGGATTCTCTCTGTAACTAATGACTTATATTGGTCAGATCAATGGTCAATAAGTCCAATCCCAAGAAAATAAAAAATAGCAAAACACACTGAAATTTCTGTAATACCAATCAGATTGCTTCATAAATGAGCATTAAAATGAGATCCCAAAAAGTTCTAGAGAAAGTATAGACAAGATTTCCCCCTACTTCATAATTAATATCTCATATATATGGTCTATACCACTGATCGTGAAGCTTTTAGAGACAAATGCCCAAACTGCAACCCAATATAAACCCAATATAAACAAAGTGCCACCACTGAAATTAAACCTGAACACTGAGGTTTTAGTTTAGAAAAAACAATTCATACATTAACATCTTCTGTCTTAAAAGGAAAAAAATAACACATGTACCATAGGTTTGTCACCATTGCTCTGTAGGATACTAGAAGTAGAAAACATGTCAATCCATACTCTTTGTATATAAAACTTGTAAGACTTAGAAAATTCTGCTTTCTTAACTTTGTTAGAAAAACTGCTAAACTAATAAGCAGTAGTTTATTTAAAAATGTATATATATATATACATATATATGTATGTATATATATACATACATATCCCAACAATAGAACTTTGATAGTCTCAGTTCAGAAATTTTTTTAAAAAATCTGTTAAATAAGTTACAGGTTGGAAGACAGCCAACTGAGAAAAAAATAGTATCACTGTGAGATATAACACACAGTACAAGGCAGACAAGGAACCATCTATCCTTTGCTCAGGAAAGGCGAAGAGCACAGATGTGAGTCTGAGTCCATGATGCCAGACAGGAAACATACTAGGCACCTCATGAATACCCGGCTCCTCTCCATCTTCCATGCCCGGCATGGGATGGTGAGAGCTCTTGTCAGGTTCCTTTCTGGTTTAATCTGGTTTTCAGACTGGTAACAGATGCCTTCCATAATCTTGGTTTTAACATGTTATACAAGAAGATCTAAATGTACAATCTGCCTGTGTGTCTGGAGGTTTTCCCCTCAGTTTGATGCATTGCCTTTTGATGAACATTTAGCTCAGCAAATTTTATTTCTGTACACTAAGGAATTTTATAGCTCTAAAAGAGCTTTTAAATCCTCTGGCAGCGATTCATTCATCTTAGTAAAACAATAGCTGGCAGATACACACAGTCTACAGGAAATCGGGGTAACAACTTAGGTCATTTTTTTAGGGGAGCTACTCAGCAAACTTTGATTTGTCCTCTGTTAAACACAGATTTGTTTTCTTAAATGAAAGTACATGATTTCTCTGTAGTCTATAGTCTAAAAGTCAATAAACAAATCATCGAATAAAATCTAGTCTATAACAGCTTTCCCAGTTCACCTCCAGGCTAGCAGCTCACAATGCCACTTCCTGCCACAACATTTCTCTGAAAATCACCCTAAGGCACATTAAATCCAAGGAAAACAACACAGTTTATTTGGGGTCAGCCATCAACACCTCCACTGAAAATTTTCTTACCCCCCTATGATTTTGGTATATGGCCTTCAGTAAGATATGGATATGCAGGAAATGTCCTTTAAACAACTAATCAGATTACATTCCATTCTTTTGCCTAGAGATCAAGAGGAAAAGTCTATGTCAAGTCAGATCTAAATTGTCCACTACCCATATGCAGATCTGCTGCTGTTTCTTTGTTATCCAAGTCTGCACATGACATCAGGATTGTGAGAGACAGAGCTATGAAAATCCATGTGGACTGAGTGACATCTTTCCTGCTTACCACTACATCCAGTGACCTAGAGCACCACCAGGCATGTAGTATGCACTTAGTACAGGTTAGTTGGATGGATACAGCAAGTGACCCTCCTTCAAAACCACTTCTTTCACCTTGTAAAATCAAATAAAAATGTTAGCACTACTCCTCTGACTTAAGGAATTATTTCCAGAAAAAGCATTTAACATTATATGGTGCACTCCTGACAGCCATTGTTACTTTGGGTTCCTAGTAACTAGCAACAAGCTCAGAATTTGTTTTGCCAGGTACCTAGCTGGACTGATCACCCAGCCCAAAACTCCCACACACATGCCAGGCCTGCCTGCCCCCAAACTGCTCGACCCTCTTTCCAAGTTTTATTGATCTTTGTAACAATTATCATCAAAAATATTATATCCATTGACTTCGTTATCTGTCAACTCCTACTAGAATTTAACTGAACAATGTCAAGGATTTTATTTCATTTCATCCTGTGTTTCTATCTAAGCCAATTACTGGCATAGAAAAGATGTTCAATCATTCATTTAAAAAGATGGACAGGCAGACAGACAGATGGACGAACGGACAGATTAAAGGATCAATCAATATCCAAAGATAATGGAAAAGATGAAACTCAGTAGACGACCATAGTAGAAGGAAGGTAGCAGCTTAGAAAATTAAACATAATACATAGGTATTATGGACTGGATTGTCTCCCAAAACAGAATTTTAAGTTCTAATCCCTGGTACATGTGAATATGACTTTGTTTGGAAACTATACAATCAGGTGAAGATGAGGTCATAAAGGCTTAGTGTGGGCCCTAATCCAATAGTATGCTGTCTTTACAAGAACAGAAAGCACACACAGAAAGACCATGGCCATGTATAGCCAGAGGCAGAGTTAAGCTCCCAAGCCAGCGTATGCCTGGGGCCACCACAAACTGGAAGAAACAAGGAAGGATTCTCCCTTAGGAGCAACAGAGGGAGTGTGGTCTGACCAACACCATTATTTTTGACTTTCAATCTCCAGAACTACAAGAGAATAAACCTGTTTGTTTAAGCCACATTTTGTGGTACTTTGTTATGACAACCCTAGGACACTGATGTGGTATGTATATTAAGGGTTCATATGTTAAGGGAGGGGTCTCAAAAAGCAAGATTCTAAAGACGAATTTTGCCTACTTAAAACTTTTTCCCCTAAAGTGAACCAAAGCTTGTTATAAAACAATAAGTAGAATAAAATTCTTAGGGTAACAGGATATGTCATTCTTTTCAAAAACTAGTTATTTTTCTTGGTTTAGTACTTAACCTCGTTTTGCCTAATTTTTCCTCCAAATGTTTCTCGTGTAATATGTGCCTTCTTTCAGGTTCCTAACAACTTCTTAAGCAACAGAGCTATACCAGGGTGTAGTATAGCGGTAGAGCCCATCTCTCAAGTGCCTGCGGCCTGGGGTTCCATCTTCAGCAGAGGAGGGAGTGGGAGGAATGGGGGAATGTTACATCAGTCTCCTAGCTATTACTAGTCCCATTATGCAGGGGGAGAGGGGTGGGTGACAGACTTAGCATAAGATGATAAGAAAACAAACTAGACTATAACAGAAACTAGTGAACCAGGTTTCTAGGCCATTGAGCTGATGAGGTTATGGAGCTACCATGAAAATGTTTGGAGAAATAAATTTTAAACTGCTAAACCAATTTAATCTACTCTTTCCAAGACACTGTTAAGGGGGTGTGAGTGTGCAAATTATAGTTTAGATTTTTCACTCACTCCCGTACTAGGAAAAAAGTGGACTAACCATATTTTATTTTCACTTTTTTCCAGGTTCTAGGTTCACACAAAATCTGAATACCTGATAGAAATTCTGCCAATAGCACAAGGCCTGTCATGACAGGAGAATATTAGAGATTAAGTTAGAGGCTATGATTGATGCTGTGATCTTGATACAGCTAAAAGACAGAAAAACAAGAGGTAGGCTGCTAAGGTGATATCAAAGTTTTGGCAAATCAGGCACTCACACATGTGTGGCTTGTTTTACAGGCTGTGCAGAATTTAGATAAGACAAAGTCTCATAAAAACAAAATTCCAAGGAGTAACAATAAATTATAATCCAAGTGTCTGGGGTGTACAAAAGGGGAATACAAGGAATTTTTTATATAAGTTTTACTTCTCTTTTGGAAATTCCCTTAGTCTATTCAGGATGCTATAACACAATACCACAGACTAAATAGCTTGCAAACACTAGCAGTTTATTTCCTACAGCTCTGGGGGCTGGGAAGTCCAAGGCAACAGCAGGCCCTGCATCTGGTGAGGGCCACTCCCCAATTAATCCATGGTGCTCTCTGTGTGTTTGGGTGAAGAGGTGAATGAGCTGCCTTGGGCATGTTTTATCTGAGCACCAATCTCATTCAAGAGGGCTCTGCCCTAATCACCTTACAAGGGTCCGCAACTCCCAAAACATCACAATAGTGATCAGACTTTGATGAATAAAGTTTGGGAGTGACATCAACATTCAGACCCTAGTGCAAGTTAGATTTTTAAAGGAAGTTTTCCTCCAAGAGCTCGGACAGGCCACCCCACCTTCTAAACTAGATTAATACTAGACATATTCCACATTTCTCTTTAGTTATTTTGTCTTTTAGCAAATAAAAGTTATACAAGTATAATATTTACCCTTTTGTCTTAATGTTAGTGTGTTTTAGGGGTTTTGTCACTGCAACTTGGGTGGATAGTTTGTTCTTCCCTTTCATGACAAAATTCAACATCTTAATTTTTAATTCTATAAAATGTTTTACTCTTGTATGTTAGTTTTTTCAGTTTCAAAAGCATGAGACTCCTACAGCGAGGTTAAGGCATAATTCCTGTAACTGAGATATTCATCGAAAAAGTATACTAGATGGAAAGATTACAAGGAGAAGAATTCAACAATACAAATAACAAAAGCTACATACAGATGACTATCATACTTGTAAAAATTTTAAGTCTGTCCCAAGTGAATAAATAGACACAAGGTGGAATTACAGATTCTTTCTTTTGTTAACCATCACTTCAGTTCTGATTACTCTTTTCTAAATGTGATAGTTCCATCTAAATGGAAAGTTAATTTAATAATGTACTAAAGAAGGCAAAGTTTATTTGGCTGATAGAAGAAAATTAGTTTCAGCTGAAACATACAAATGAAAAAGAAAAAAGAACTTACGAAATGTTTTTGAGAAAAATCAGTTTTTCATTCAAGTGGAACAAATTAGATAAACTAGATGTTAAAAAGGACACTGAACTTACATTTATGGTCAAATGATTTTGGACAAGGGTGCCAAGACCATTCACCGGGGAAATAATCCTTTCAGTAAATGGTGCTGGTACAACTAGATATCTTCAATGGAAAAAAAAAGTTGAATCCCTAGGTTGCATCATAACAAAAATTTAAAGTTGCTTATAGATCTGAATATGAAAGTTTAACTCTTAGAATAAAAAATAGGAGCAAATCATCATGACCTTAGATTAGGTATTTTTTTAAAGGTTTGATACCAAAAGCACAGGCAACAAATGACAAAATACATAAGTTATATATACAGAACTCAACACTCAAAAGGAACACTTAGCAATAAAAAGACAATCTAACTTTAAAAGGCCAAGGATTTGAATGGATATTGCTCCAAATGAGTTACCAGCCAAGAAGTATATGAAAAGATGTTCACCACTGAAAAAACTGTCTTCTTGTAAGAGACGAAATCACAATCATTTGGCGTTCCCTCTAGCACCCAGAAACAGCCTTCCTTGATATACACTGTCACCAGGATTCTTTTCAAAAGAATTCTAAAGAGTGGCTTGACATTAACATAACCTGTGAGTCATTTGTAGGAAAAGGGTTGCACCTTGAGACAATAACGTTCAGAGAAATAAATCAGACACACAGGCTTAAATATCGCCTGGTTTCTCTTATACCAGAAACCCAAAGTATAAATAATTTAAAGAACAAAATAAAAGATAGATGGTAGGAAACAGGGAGACAGATCTTTTGCAAATGGGAAGGAGACCAAGAGATGGAGAGAGGGGAGGGATGGGAGGTGAAGGGGATGTAAGAAGAATTAAGACGTGTTACATACATGTAGCAAATCCCCACGATGAACATAATCAGTGTGTCATCAAACATGTAATAAAAATGTTAATTTTTATTTAAAAAATTTTTTTTTATCTTTTTGATAGAGGGTCTCATTATGCAGTTCACTTTGAAATCACTTTGTAGTCCAGGCTGGTCTGGAATTCGCAGCAATCCTCTTGCCTCAGACTCCCAAGTGCTGGGATTATAGGCATGTGCTACCACACCCAGTCCTAAAACTATTTTTAAAAGCCTTGAATATGAGGCAATTGTGACAATCAGTTCTTTGAAATGATATTTAGGTTTACATTTTCTTGGTATATTTTAAGTCTAATTTGATTTATTCTTTTGGCTCTCTATTAATAGAATATTTATTTGAAATACAAAGAGTGTTTGAAAGATACAGTAAATGTCTACATTTTTAAAAAACTTATTACAGTAAAAGAGATATTGCCAAGAACAATGGGAAAAGTATTCAAAGCAAGTGTATCTTAAGGGGGATTAATGACAAGTATCTTCTACTGTAGTCAATTCTTTTTTTTTGGTACCAGGAATCAAACTCAGGACCTTGCACTTGCTAGGCACATGCTTGTGCCACTGAGCTATATCCCCAGCTGTTGTGGCCAATTCTTTAAACAGTAACAGTATTTTATAATCACTCCTCATTAATCAAGTGTTTACAGCAATTTCTGTCAAATAAAAACCAACATGATGCATTCTTGTCCACTTTATTCACTGCATCTGGCAATGTGTGACTTTTGGCTTTTTCTCAAATTCAAAATGACCATGAAAGGTAGAGGTGTTTGATCAATTTAGTATGTTGAAGCAGCCACAACAGTGCAACTAGAGACACTTGGAAAAGAGGACTCCAGAGCTGCTGCAGAAGGCTCCAAGAACCATGGGCTAAGCGTGTCACAGCAAGGGAGAGAATTATGAGGGGAACTCATGGCAAGGTGCCTTTCACTTTATAACTTTTTAAATTTAAATATTCACCATATTTGTGATCACCCCTTGTATACCTTATGTTAACAACATAATAGCTCCTTTTTAGTTTTAAAGAGAAAAAAACTTTAAAAAAAAACAATTTCAAAGCACACTAACAGGAGCATAATAGCTCTTATTTTTAAATATTTACTATGTGTTAAATAACAACCCTAGGAGAAAAATACTGTTAATAACCTAATTCAGCATGAGAAACACTGGAGCTGGAGAAGTGCGATGCAGTGGGTCCCAAGGACATCAACGTGGTTACAGGCAGCATGTGACATGCCAAAAATCCAGTTAAATGCAAGCCACATGTGATCTGTCTACATCTCCACAGCCAGGAAGCTGGGAGCCAGGTTTGCGCTGGGACGACTTGGCTCCTCAGTCCACAATCTTGAGCACTACTCTGCATTCACGCCTTCTTTTGGGAAGGCATGTGCTCTCCTTCAAGCTGGCACACACACAGAGATAGCTGATAGCCACAAGTCATACAGTAAAACCATCTCTCAGTGGCCAGTGATAGAAAAGACCGACCCTCATCCTTAGATAAACCTTCCAATATGATTCCTTAGGTTTGACCAGATAGAAGTTGGAGGTTCCACACTACTTCATAGATTAGGAAGCATGATTTATCATTGTACTATTAGTGGAATGTAAGATTAAATATTAGAATTCTGCAGAATCAGTAGCTACCTTTTTTTTCTATTGCTTTTTGTATTAAACTCACTCTCCACACAGCTTACCAAAGGAAGCCCTATAAAGACTATAAACTCTACCCAAACTGAGGACAATCCAGCCTCTGTTTAGATTATGTCTCCCCCCCACTTCAGATTTTGATATAATTTGTCATTCTCTCATGTCTTTGTTGAAATTACCCAGCCTATATTCTCTAAGCTCTCATGCTAGGAACCATAGGTGTACCCTGCCTTCAAAAAGTGTGGGGTATACATTCATATTCAATGAAACCTCCTTGAATTTTTATTGTTTTGAATCTAATACTGTCTAAGCATCACTCATTTTCATCCTCTTTGCTTGAAAAAGTAAAATTCGCTTCTCTAAACATTTATCTTTGCAAAAGGATAAATCAGCTAGCAAAAGTGACCAAATGGAGGCCACCATTTTTATGGGAGTTTTTAATCTAATGAGATTTTACTGAGCTCTACAATTCATATCTAAAATAGATTTGGGCTTATTATCCTTCTTTATAATCTTCACTGTAAAAGTAGATTCCTAGTTAGACTATGTCCAGCAACACTCTAGATGGCTCACCAGACTCCTCATAATATGTGAGCCAAAGGATGGCAATGATGTTGGCCTTGTTATAGGTCCATTCTAAACAGTCAGTTTTAAATGTCAGGGACTTACTCAAGAGCACACCAATTTAAATCTATATTAATGAGTTAACAAAATTTTCCTGGCAAATTTGTCTATGATCCTCAGATGGGAATTCTGCAACTATAAAAGCAAGTAAGACAGTCTGGAAGGATTTATTTACAGAATTACCAAATCACAATAAAATAGAAGGATCTGTTTTGACCATCTATAAATCCGTTGTTTTACAGGTGATAAAACTAAAGCCACAGAAGATTTTACACATGACTAGATTTTTTGGCCCTTTTATTTCTACTCAAGTGTACTTTCCACTAATTCATACTGATTTTCACTTCTTGAGAGCCTGTATTTTGACGCAGTTACTACCAGTGGCCACACAGAGGATTCAGGTTCTTCAAGGCACAAAGATGGCAAACAAGTAATCTCAGGCCTGTCACACCCTGTCTCCAACTCCTACCTCCACTCTTTCTTCTTTTCGTAGAGGGGATGGTTTCCGGTACCAGGAATCACCTCACACTTGCCAGGCAGGAACTGTGCCGCTGAGCTAAATCCCCAGGCCTCCTACCTCCACTCTTTGTTGCCCTCCCCTATACCACCACTCTCTGCTGTTGCCCTCCCCTATACCACCACTCTCTGCTGTTGCCCTCAAAATAAACATTAAGCAGGGAATGCATTTTCTGTTACCCTCTCACCTCTCCTGTGCTACACACCCTTTTCATTCATTTCTGACATTCTCCATAAGCTTCAGGAAATCATACATCCTAGACAAGCAGCTTTCTACGACTTTGCTTTGTTTACGAATGCCTGGAGGGAAAAGCTAATACTTCCCTGATGTCCAAGCTCTAGCTATTATTTCGGTTTCTTCCTGAGATCACCTTCTGTATGACAATGTGAAATTACAAAATGCCAACTGGGCTTCCAGTGAGTCATCTTTGGCACCCTGCTAAACAAAAGAGTTGTGTTCAATATAGTTGTGCATGTACTGTTTCTGTACTATTGTAATCTCCTGAAAAATAAATCATGCTGATTTGTGTATATATATTCAATGCTATGATGGAAAATCTTTATATATTATTTGTTTTTTAATTAGATAGCAGACTAGAAGGTACCATATGTCACAGCAATACTTCTAATCTAATAAAGGCAAGAAGCCCAATCATAGCCACCAATTGCTTTGAATTCTCAATCGAGTCTTTGTATATTCTATAAGGGAAAAAATCAGCAAAAAAGCACACTATGAGAAAATCTGTTTTCTGGAAGACATTTAGTATGATGTCAGCCATCTGAACTGTGGTTCTTTTATTGGTGCATTACATTTTATTTTAAAGATTAACTGATTTTGCTCTTCAGTGAACCCTTATTTCTGAACTCGAAGATTTCTTGAGATTAAGCAGACATCCAGTTCACTTTAGGTACTTGTGGTTTATCTCAGCAGATGAGATATTCAGAAATAACTCTATATAACAGTATTTTAGGAACAAAAGCAATTCAGACTAGACACAAAGGCTATCGAAAAGGTTCTACACCAGACACACTGTGGTTTCTCCTAAGGAATGCAGAGAATTTTAATGATATTTCTACATAAAGATTTGAAGACTGGATTAATTCTACCATAGATCAAGTGCAGCAATATTTTTAGTATCATATACATAAGTATTAATACACTGAGTAGAGTTTTTTGTAAGTATATAGAAACGTGTTTCACTATTAAGATCAAACCAAATCTCAAGGTAGAACATCACTAAGATATAAAATAAAAAGTGATTCAAAAATACTTACTGAAATCTAAATTCTGGAAAGTAAATTTGAATTCCTTTAAAAGGGACACATGGGAACAATTTTCTTTCTTTTTAGTAATAAAACATGATTTATTCCCTGTAATATTGTTATTTCAGTGTTTTCAGTGTCACACTGTTTATGAAGTTTCTGCATTTATAATTCCTCTGTAAAGAGTATTAATAAACAAAAATGTTATGGTATGTGTGGATGGTTTTTCAGAAAATTTTATGGCTGAAGTGTGGAACCCAGACTGAATGATGTTCAAACTAAATGTGAAGGTGAGCCTTTGGAGCCAAAAATTTGCAAGCAAATTTCCCAGCCCAGCACAAGGTCTTATCCATATCAAATACTAAGTAATTTAATGTGGATTCCTGATAAAACGCTATAGTAAAAACAAATTTAGCCTATACTGTCCTGTGGGTGACACTATTTCACTGAACTATGAGGCAGTTTCAAAGACTTTTAAACTTGTATAATTGCTATTAAATCAGAGTAGAATGAAAATTCATACAAATTTCTCAAGTGAATTCTTCAAAGCATCAATTGAGCTTTTAAAATCTATCCCTGTAGGAATCCCACCAAGTCACTAAACATGTTTGAAACAGTCATGGATGCAAGCCCAGTTCATGTTTGCAAGAGTTCACAGCAGGCTTTTGCCAACCCTGAGGTACACTGTGCAAGAGGTTCATTCTTAATACTCAAAACATATAGCGGGGTTAAAAGGTAGTCCAGACATAGATAGAAAACAACCTTTAACGCCTCCATTATGTTAAAAGCTACGGTTTTTGAATAGCAGATTTTGAGGGCACTGTCACACTGTTCAGCTGAAAGACTCAATTCATACCTTCCTGGTAAAGGACTCCATGTCATTGTTACCAGAAAAAATGCCGTCCTTGTCTTCCTTTCCCCACCAACCTACACAGGGCTGGGTTGGTGCAAACACTTCCTTCTTCCTTCCCTACCTATACTATTAGTGTTCCTACAAATTTGTCTTCTTGAATGTTATACATCTGAAGGGCTTTGCAAGCCAAATAGAATTCTCCTGAAGACACAGCCATGGGTTGCTTCTGCTGCTATTATAACCCCTGAGATGAGGGATGAAAGGGGACCCTGAGCACAAACACAGAACAGTGTTAAAATAGAAGTGCATCAAGAAAAGCTGATAAAATTTTAAAATAAAATTAAACATTACATTGTTTTTATAATTATATTTACTATCATGACTTATAATTCAACGATAGTGCTCCCAATAACATTTGATTCTTTAACCTCAATTCTAATACTTAACAATGGAATATTTTTAAAAAGCTAGTTTTGAAAGAAATTTGATAAACTAAAAGTTCAACTTTGTAGTATCCTTTGTGCCCCTCATATTTATAAGAATTTACATTTTCAATTGTTAATATTTAGCCATTTAATCTTAATAATTTAATAATTGTCACAAAAACAGTTTAATGTTTCCATTATAAATTCCATCTCCCACCACTTGAACGCTACATGCAGGATTTAGAATGCTTACTTCACACACCTAGTCAACTATTTCCTCAGTGACCCGAGAGAGTCTTAGGAGGTCATGTTGTCTTCACAGCTATAAACCAGACATATTCCCAAAGGAGGATGTCAGTCCTGGGCTCAAGATTAAGCAAATCTACATGGCTGAGTAGAAAAGCTGCATTGTTTTAAACAACTCCCCGACTGAACAGATTGTCTACAAATCCATTTCATTGTTTCAATAACTCTGTCTTACCTGCCTTTGGAAAGCAACATGATTAGTTTCAGTAATTTTAAAAACTCACCCAAAACAAATTGATTCCCTAACAATAACTAAGAGTGATTGCAGATATATGAAGGGGTCATATTCTAGGCTCAGTGGGATGATGGAAGCTGATCCTCTTGCCTTCAGCTGTAATATCACAAGAACACTGACTTAAATAGACCAAAAATTAATTCCTGAAGGAGCAGTAGTTCATTATATTTTTCTGAAGGACTATTTTTTAAGTCTTCTATACACTACCAGAAAATAGTTCTTTATTATCAATCTAAATCTCAAGCTGCAATTTAATTTGAAATTTTCTGGCATCCACAGAAATAAAAAATTTAAATATTCCATTGTAGATATTTGCATTTTTCTAATCTATATCAGCCTATTCATCAGGCCAGCAATGTGACCTCCCCTTGAAATAAATACTAATATTCTAATGTATCTGTTGGAATAAAAAGGGCTCAACCTTATTCTTAAATTTCTCTTAGAAATTTAGGGTGCATTTTTACATGAAAACATTAGAAACTATCATATTCTAGTTTTACCAATGTAACAGTACTAACAGTAGTTGCATGCCCTAAAGACTGACTTTAGAACTTGAAATCCCTAAAATAAGGGAGTATGAGGAATTAGTAAAGATCCTAGTGGCCAGTGGTACCCAAAACCAAGTCAGAAAACAACTGTGAAACAAAGAGAATAGGGCAACCCTGCCCGACTTCTTTTATCTTAATAGTGAGGCAAATCATATTGTAGCTTTATTTGGCTAATGATGATTCCCTTTCTATACAACTGTGAGGTTCTCAGTAGAGGCAGAACCCCTTAGAACCAGTGTCCCATTACTGTATTTATTAGTTAGGTCTCACTGATCAGCCTATTACCTAACAAAATGGCTTGTGTCTGGTAGAGTCTCCGTAAATGTGTTAAATGATGACAAGAGCTTCCATGTTTATCACTAAATAATGTCTTTGATAACCAGGCAGAGCAAACAGGCTAGCATAAGACAAATGTGAAGTATAAAACATCCCCTTTCATAAAGACATAGGAACTACATACATAACTATGAATTACATCAACATCTACTATCACCAATATTAAGAGACTTACTTTCTACCACTCTCAAGGGAAATCTCAGAGCTTCCTTTCCTTCTTGAGCCATTGAGCAGCCCAAAATAAATTTCACCAAGGCTTTTCTTACAATGTAAAACTTGCTCCAATATACAGATTTTTACCTGGAGACCAAATATGTGAGGGCCACCATCCCAGGACAGGCGCGGTCCACTGAAGTTCTCACCACTGCTGTGAATTCCTGACAGTTCCATGGCAAGGTAAGACATCAGAAATGCTTTTCATCTCTTTGTTAGCTTATGAAGAGTTTGTCTTAGGGTCACTTACATCATTTTTGTAGACAAGTTCTCTTTTTAAAGGACCGACTGTACAACTAATGAAAGTGCTCATTTCTGCATAAAGATATAGTAACTTACACTATAGGTCTAAAGAAGTAATCAAATTTGGATGTGAGAATGAACAAAACTGCTCAAGAGACATTTTAATATCTTAAGGAAAATCCCAGAAGAGGATTCTAGTAACAACTGAATTCCTAAATAGCTCAGTTTGAAAGGTCTGCTTAATTATTTCAGAGGCCTTCTGTTGTGGCTATAGCTAGTTTATTCTTATTCTTTGCAGACAGTTTGGTTCCCAGGGACTAAGTGGATATACTAAGAGTAAAAGACTCCTGTAGGGCTCTGGTCACATTTTTGTCATCAGTTCAGTACATAACCTTACCTCACATCTGCTCCTATTGAAAGGCACCTGATGTAATATACACGTTGATTTGTTAGCACTGAACTCACCAACAGCAGCACACTACTTAAATTTGTGGCAAACGCAGTTCATCTAACACAGGCAACTTTGCCATAAGGCACAGAGCAGCCTTCCTGCATTTAGGAACTCTAGACAACACTGTGGCTGGGTTCACTTTCACTAACAGAAGCACTAACAATAAGCGTAAAAATTCAAAACCAGTGGCACTGAGTAGACTTCAAAATGGACTCACGGTGGACATGACCCTGTGGGTGCATTATGCAATTTTTTGCCACTTTGACCACATCTGGGAATGGCCCTGAAAGTGTCCAAGTGTTGAACTGGGGTCACAAATACAAGTTCCAAGGAGGTAAACACAGTATCAGTGTGCAATAAAAATTATACTTTCACCACCACCGTGAAGTCCATCTGTTAGACCCGGGGCACACCCAGTGGTGTTTCCTGTAGCCCCCTTCTGTGATGTGATGCTATGATACATTATTATACCATAAATAGTGCAAATTGTGTCACTGTTAGAGAATTTAATCTCTTCTGCCTCATAACAAACACGAGTTGTTATATTTCATGGAGAATTTCAAATGTAGCCTTTATTGGGGCATGTCTATTTAGCATTACAAGTGTTTTAGTGTCAGGGGATGCTATAAAATTCATCTATAAAAGGTTAACAGTCACAGAGAGCTGTTTAAATTGCCAAAGAGGGAAACATTGATGACAGTGTCAGAATGCCAATCCAAAGGTCCTATTTTCAAAGAATTTAACATTAAAAGATGGAAAAAGTACATTCAGATATCCCAAACCAAAACTACAGATAAGCAAAGGAGCTTTGCGGCATAGAAACAGGTTGTCCTTACCCAAAACACAAACTCAAAAGCTTTGATAAAAAAATTGAAGTTACCCGGTAAAATTATTGATGGTCAACAGAATGACCTGATATAACTGTGACACATAACAATTATTACATACGGATTGTATTCCACACTCCAAAGCGCTGAACACATAGTCAAGCTTCAAGACTGTGAAAAACTATTCTATACATTTTAGAATTCTATAATATAGAAGTCTTAAGGTTTAGCTCTTAGTTCTATGTCCTCGTTTTACACATAAGATTTCAGTGACTACCAGCTCAGCCTATGCTAATCTCAAAATGTATCATATTCTTGTTTGTGGTATGTGATATTATATATCAAAGAGGGCAAAAAATTCACAGAGAAATCCAGGAAAGACAACTGCAGCAGGACAGTGACTCCTTTTACATGACATGAGGTGTGTGGTCAGAGATGCCATAAAAGAAGTCTATTTGCATGAACACTGTAACTCCACTTTTTTGCAAACTACGATAAATTCTGCATCATCTAGACTAAATGGGATTTTCTAGTCTTATTTGTGTTTATAGAGAGAACAGTTTCTTCACTGCAAACATGGAAGAATGGAAATTCATGGCCTTGTCATTCAGACAGACCTTGTTTAAACCCCAGCTCTCCCAGTTAATAAATGTGAGATCTTAAGCAAATTAGAAACTTGCTAAGCTTGACTCTCCACATGAAAAGCAAGGAAACCAAGTCCTTCACCAAATGGCTGTGTTATGAAAACTAAACAGGTCTAAGTATAAACAGTATCTGACATAGAATTTAGTTATATATAATTACTCAACACAAGATCATTCTTTGGCACTGGATAATGTCAAAGAATTCTGCAGACAACATCTTAGTTTCTTGGGGTAGACCAGATGTCGTCAAAAATCTAAATGTGATTTCTGTTAATTTCACAGATCACCCAGTTCAATATACAATCAATAAGCAAAGTAAGTAGAAAAGAAGAAAAATATGCCATCAAGGACAAACATCAATACTTTGTCAATAAAGTTACACCATGAACAAGAGAACACATAATCTATTCTGACAATTTTTCCCTCTTGCTCTTTGGAACAGTGTACTCAGAATTCATCAAACAAACTGATTTCCTAACATGGCATGGTAAGAAAAAAAAGCAGGAGAGTTAAACATTGCTGTTTCGGTCCACACAAATTACTAGATGACTTAACAGACTGAATCAGAAAACACGGTGCTAAGCAACACGTCTATAAATTTTGGCTAACATTTAGATTCACTGTTTGAATATCCAATCAATGAAACTTTGTCTTCTACAGAAAGATTTTCAGACTGAATTATGCTAATAGTTGGCTCATCATTTCAATGCACTTGTGCAGCTCCCAGGAAAGATATCAAGAACCTCGGCCCATAATCATTTCCTAAAACTGCATTCTCTTTAGAACACCCACACAAAGCCCATTCAACTGTTCTTCAGTTCCATCCATAGGATGCTTTTTTTCTGAGATGTACATAAGTAACCTCTGTGACAAATCATGTAATTTGGTCTAGCAGAAACAATACATTATAAATCAGTGTCTCATTTTGCTATAATCACGTCCTTAAAATAGCTGTAACCGGACCGATGTCTCAGATCCTGTTTTATTACACACACATTCTCAAAAGCATCAATGACAAAACACTAACTGACCAAGGCACAAGAGCAGCTGGTTCCATGGCTCCACAAAAAGAATGTTCTGAAAACAGTTCAAGAATGTTTGATGTACTTCACAAGGATTCTGTTCTAAAATTTCAAAGCCACATTAAAAAGTGATAATTGCTATCTGAGTGGAAAAGAGGAAGTCCAAAATATTGGAACTGGCCCAATGTTGGCAACAACTATTTTATGGGTACTTAGGAATTTTCCTTCTTCCCTTCCTCCCAAATATGGTTTTCACCTGCATATTATGATTTCAAATGACCTAGTGTTGTTTTTATTAATTTCAGGAACAACCAGCCTTTCAATGCTACTCATCTGTATAGCTTTCCAATTCACTTAGCAGGACAGAGGAACATGCTACCTAATTAAAATATCATCACTCTTATGATTAGCTATTCAATAAATGTGTTGCTTATACTTTTTATTCTGAGGTTGCTAAATCCATGTTCTCTTCCTCTTGTTCTTTCTCTTTACATGTTAATTATGCTTGGGTTTCTCTCTCTAGCACCCTGACTTCCAAATGTATTTCTGTTCAACCAGTGCAAAACTATCTCACCTTCTCAGCATCAGGAAATAGATTGTTTCTTTTTTCTGGTTACTGGAAGAAATCATATTTCACTCTATCTTGTCTGAGGAAGCCCATCAAATGGGTATTGACTATGTATTGGAAGAACTGACTAAAAAACCTAGTTACTATATAAATTGTGTATGACCTTTAGTAAAGTGATTTCTATTCTTAAAATTCAATTTATTCATCAGGCAGGAGACAGGTAATGATTATAATAATAGTGATCCACTTTTAATGATCCACTTGACATTACTTGAGGTACCAGAAGCCCCATTATTCTTGCTGTAGTGTTCACCAGTTGGTAATTATAAGTTTTCAGGGGCCAAGGCACATAATGTACCATGTTTAAAACTACTTGATAGGTGAAACTCTCTCACTCTTTTCTCATTACCAAATAATTTCATGCCTCACAAATCATTGCTGCAGCTTCCAAGCATAACTGCATACACTTAATATGTGACTCAACTCAAAAAATGGAAATGCAACAGAATGCTTCCCAGCTTCAAGTATAGATTGATTTCCTACCTTTTCTGTCTTACAAGCTTCTTCTCCTTTTTTTTTTTTTTTTTTTCCAGTTCCAGGAACTGAACTCACGACCTTGCACTTGCTAGGCAGGCACTGTGCCGCTGAGCTAAATCCCCAGCCCCACAAGCTTCTTCTCAATGGTCAAACAATTGTCCATGTGATTTTTTGAAACATCGCATTTAGATCTGATGGTATTGCAGAAAACATAATGGGCACAAGCATTGGACATGGACAGAGTAATTGATCCCATGGTATGCCTAAAGTAAATAGTCTTTCCATGTGAAAATGCATTTTTGTACAGTACAAATAAAAATGAAGGCAAGAGCTAAAGAGAAGACTTGAGAAAGAAATTTCAACATTGTTGTCCAGTCTTCTTTTTCTAAAATATTTTTCTCCTTCAAGATTATACTCACCCTGCATCTAAGCTAATATCGGAAGTACCTCGGATAGGATTGTGGTTGACTCTCCAACATACTTTCTATCTCCAAATGTTTAAACTCAGCCAACTGTGGCATTTTCTTCCCCTTTGCCAATAATTAAAGTTAGTTTTGGGAAGGGTAGCTCTATGTCAATTTGGTTTGCTTAGGATTCTAGAACTAGATAGAACCTTCTCTCTTCTCCTCCCACCTCTTTGAACAGAACCAGGAAAGATGCCTAAGTTGCTGCTGGTAGACATCTCAGACAAGAACAGTGACATAAACCTTGCTTCAGAATAAAGCCACCAAAAGAGCACTTCCAGGATGAACTGCAAAATAAAGACTTCCACAAATTCACTCTTCCATAAAGGAAACAAAAACACTGGCAAAAATTGTCAAAATCAACTTTTCCAGAGTTCTGGAAGTTAACCAAAGGCCTGTAACAATCTCAGGAGTGTTTATTTAAGGAAAACAGCTCAGTCTCTACAAGAACAGCAGCCTGCATGGACTTGTAATATATCCTATTTCCATCCTCCTCTTCCAAGCTGAGACAGCCTTAAGTACCAGTAGCCTCAAAACCATGGTAACTAAGCAACCCCACCACAATCAGATGGATCCAATAGGTTTGGAGATCCCTGAAAGGCCCAGGCCAAGGCACTCATCACTGTTTGACCTGTCTGGCAGCTCCCTGCAAAAGCTGTTTTCAGGATTTGTCTTTTTTTGACCTGACTCAGAGATCACTAGGTGAGGAAAGCCCTATGCCAAGGCTGTCTATGGAAAACAGTCCTGGCTGCCTGCGGCTGCCATGCTGGCTGGAGTTAACAAAAAAATAGTAAAGGAAAACTGTGGTAAATGAGACATGCATTGCTCCAGCATTCCTTGTGAGTGCTAGGCTGTGACCCTGCTAGGAAAAACCAGAGGAAGCTTTCTCTCACTCCTGGTGATCCTGGGAGGCCATGTACATGCAAGAAAAGAAGGCTAAGGCAGAGTTTTGCATTGTAGGCACACATACACACACACACGGGAAGACTTAATGATTCAAGGCATTTAAGGAAAACTGCCCAGTCAGTAGCTGACCACTAAATTAAATGCACAGACACCAGTGTCAGTGTATGACAATAAATACAGAATTCATCCAGTAAAACCACAGAGCCAACAGCAAAGTAGAAGCAAAATCCCATCTGTAGCATACATTGTGTGATCATGTCTAAGCATAATCTCACATGACTCAGATTGTGCAGTCAGATTTGGGTTTAACATTCGCTATGACGATACTATTTATGCATAGCAAACCTTTTTCTTAGCATAAGTTCTGAATTGGCACTTATGTTAATTAGCTGTCAGTGTAATCTCCATGGTGCTGATTTTCCGGCATTTCTGCATTCCACAGTGATGGGCACAAGGCAAAATATACTGCAGTTACTTAATCAGTAATATAAATATCCCTTGTTTAATGACCTACCTGCTTAACAACTGTTTGGACTTATGACTGAGGTACATTTCTTGGACTTAGACCCACCCCTTGGACTTATGACTCATCTTTTTTTACACAGTCTGTGCATCTTGTTTATAGAGCCCCAAGGTCTTTTCTTGTGCAGTAACACTTATTTATAGAGTACTACAACAGTACAGTACTGTAATTTTATGTGTTATACATTATAGTACTGCATGTAAGAGTTATGCAGATAAATCACAGTCATCAAGTTGGAGTTTCTTTTGACCATTTTTCTTTGTTCTGAGCATTGTAACATACATACTATACGTAATTCCTCATTTACTGACCAGTTAATTTAACAACCTAGTTTCAGGAACAGAACTCAATCATTAAACAAGGAATGTCTGTACTGATTTCTTGTGCACTTAATATACCTTTTAGTTACTTCTTTATAAATTTGTTTGAACATACATCCTATTGTTTTTATAAACTATAAACTAAATAAATGCATCCTTTCAACTCCCGTTGTTAATGTATACGTTTGTTATTTAACTTCTATGAGATTTAATCAATTTTCTTACCTGAAAACTATGTGTGTGGGGGTGTCTGTAATGCAAGGTTATTACAAGAATCAAGTAACATGTATAAAGCACATTGGAAGTGTTGAACAGAACACAGTGACTCAGACTTTCACATCTGCTGTGGGTCATTTTCACACTGAGAGCAACTTTAATCATGATGGCTGGCAACTAGTAGAAAATACAGTAGTTGAAACTCAACTCCCCAACCCAGCACAGTAAATGAACTGAAACCTACTTTTTCTAGCCTAATCATATACTTTCCACCCCAGCATAAAAAAAAATCTTCATTCTATTCTTAAAGAATAACATATGCTATTACAAAAATTGAAATTCTATCCTATTGTAAAGTAACAATAGATCAAAAATCAAGATACAAACACTTGGGATTTTTAAATATAATTTAGGAGAAATTATTCATCTTACAAAGGGTTTCTTCACTTTTGGACCATCATATAAATTAGAAGCTCCAATATGCCCATAAAATATCTAGTTTATAAAACTTGACTTTACACTCAGTTTTTCAAGAGTACATCTGCTAAGTAAAGCAAGATTACTTATCAGAAATTAAGATCCTTTTTATAAATAAGAACTATTTTGAATTTTCTAGCTTGCCAGGCATCAGAGGCCACCAAATCTGGAAGACAGCATTAGCCCTAAGTGGATGAGACCCAAAGCTGTTCCCCTAGACACCTGTAACTTCTCCAATTCCTTCTTAAAAGCTCTCATAAAACTTGTGGGTACAACCACAAATGGTCACGACCTTAGCAATACATCAGGAAATAAATAAATCATGTTCAGTCTGTAAGCTTGGCACAAAATATAGTTTATTGCTAACTATTGTTAAGATTGAAAAGGTCATCCTAATCCAAGAAAGGCATTTTCCTTCTAACTGTCCTCCAAATTCCTAACTTCTAGAAATGCCTTGTTATTTATTGTTCACAACAGTTTGAAATAATCCACTTCTGAGAACATTTTTGATTAAATCATTCCTTATAATAATTTATGTTTTCTAGATATCTTTTATATACCATGTGAAAAGCTATCGGTGTTGAATATGAATTCTTTTTATTATATTTAGGTCTCAGCAGGAATCAACGTGGAAGATATCTAGGTTGGAATGAGCTTTTTTTACTGCTCTAATATTTTTAATACGTAGAAGAAAAAAACAGAAACATTGTTAAACCATTTGAAATCATGCAGAATGGTCACTCAAAATGAACGAAAAGCTTCAAACATTTTTATAAGCACATAAAACTAAAATCTGATAAAGGTAAATTTTTATTCAGCAGGTATACCAGTTGGGCCACTGAGCATGCTAAAAAATTAAGAAAGTGATGTGGATTGGTTAGGTATAAGAGAGCATTTACAATAATCCCATTTTCCTAAGAACATTAGATATTATCCTAGTGCCAATACTTGCTCTCCTGCATGAGTAGCTAGAAAGGAAGTATTAAAAACATTTCTAATGTGATCTACACATTATCAAAAGCAAGTGCTGAGATATGACTGCTCCAAAGAAATTTATCCATGAGTGGAAATGAATAAAACATCTCATACATGAGGTATTTTGAAAATTCTCTTTGGGAGCTTGACACGTTTGAGGGGAAACCTAGGTTTCACCCACATGGAAGTTTTGAACTGCAAAATTTACAAGGGTGAAATCCTCAATGAGGGCAATAAAAGGAGAAGTAATGATAATAAGAATAAACAAGAAGAGTTGTTCTAATGATTATTTAATGCAAGACTGGTAAATTTCCCTTCATAATAATACACAGAATATACACATTGGTAAAGGGATGATTTCATGACAATCTTTGAACCAACTATTTGAATTAGTTATTCTTAAATCCATCCTACCATTGCTGAAAGAATAATAGAGTCTTCTTATAGATTCTGGAACATACTCCTCACTAAACTCTTAAAATTTACAATCCTTCAAAGACTAGCACCAGGCCACCATCTTTGGTAGACTCACATCCAACCCTCCCCTCCACCTTGGCCTGAATGATTTTCTCCATTGTTTAAATTCCATATTGAGGTCTAGTTACAGTGGTTTGTCCACAGTATGTTGGTGCAGTTGAGGCATAGTGATGTCACGATCATGAACAGGCTCCATGGACAGATCTGAGTCAAACCCTGATGTTACCACTTCAGTTAGTGATTGAATCCATCTGCACTTCAGCTTCGTAAGGTGTAAAATGGGGAGGATAACAATAGCACCTCCTAAACCCACAGCAAGAATTAAATGAGGTAATACATGTACACCATCTGCACAGTAGTCTGGCAGTCCATTAAGCTCAGTGAGTGATACTGTGCTCACCTGAATATTTTTATCTATAGACGGTGTAAATCTTTCTCAAACAACACAGAATACAGTTAGTTACTTGAGAGTATTCATTTGCTTTTCCTAAAGTCAGTTGTTATTACTTGTTAATATGAATGGAAATTCATTTTCCCACTATACAGTGTCTCCCCCACTGCATAGAATTACTGCTCACTCCCTTAGTATTCACCCTACCAGCCTATCAGCAGAAGAACACAAAAACAAAAGAAAGAAAGACATTTCTGGGACTCAAGGTTTTCAGTTTACATTTGCTTTTAATTTTGATTTTTACCTATAAACTTAAAAGATTGAGCTATACTATTATCACATTGAGCTTTCAGTTATCACATTCTACCATATCCATCAATGTTGAACCTTTCCTGCTGTGTTACATGGGGCTCCTTTTTAGCTTTGCCAACATTTTTTGCCTTCTCCCACAAATGCCCTCCCTCTTTGCAAATGTCTTGTGTATGGTTTGTGTTTGCTAAGGTGCCATGCCTCTTTACTTTCACCTTCTTTGTCCAATCTCTAAAATAACAGACACCTTGTTTTAATAATCAAGATCAATTGCAAAACTTCTATTAAGTCATATGTACATGAGGGAGGGTGGTTCTGTTTTCTGGACAGTTTCTGAATACGTCACCCTTAAATCACCTGTTAGTCACTTAATGGGGAACCTTTAGGAAAGAAGTCACGGGCTAATTCAAACCTCTCAAACATGTGCCTAGGCCCCCCCAAATAACTTGAGGAATAAATGACTCAGAGTCATGCCACCAGTTTTCACCTTGCCCCTTCTTTAAGTCCCCAAGTTCCTTTTGAGCTTACAGATGGCCTTAATTAAAAACAAGTAGTTTCTAATTTATTGCTCAGGAAACATTTAGAATTTGTTGTTGAAGTAGAGTTAGTGGAACCTAGTAACCCTGGTCTCACCCCCAGACAACTACCTCCATGATTTTAATTCATTTGTACAGATTCCTGATGTGTTCATAAGTCTTTTTTATTACAAGTCTAATACCCTTCTAGTGCACTTAAACTAAGGGGAGAAACAGTTGACAGAAAAGCACCGTATCACATCTTGATTTCTTCCCCACCTTTTATCCATGGGTTTTGTCGAGCTTGTAGTGGGAGCCAATATAAAGATCAACAGCCCTGTGTCTGGAACATTAGTGCCTGATAGGCTTCCCCTTTCATGCAGGCCAAGTCTCTAACCATGACATCAGCATCTTGAGTCTTTATAAAGTGGAACATTATTGGCTTTGCCTGCCAGCCTGCTTTCCCTATGAACACTTCAATAGCTGCTGTGTTTCACAGCCATGTTTCCTCCACTTTCCATCATTTGTTTAATGAGAAGTCAGTTCCGCCAACAATGACTCCAGCAGCCTATTCTGCTTGAAAGTATTCAGCCACATTTTCTAAGGCACTCACCTTGGAATAATGAATGTCCCTAACCCACATGCACTCCACTTAGCTCCTTACAATAAACACACAAACCAACACACAATTTGTCAAAGTTTTTCCAGAGGTGAGTAGGTGAGGGTGAAGGTCAAGTTAAGAATGGTAGTTTTATGGGACTGGGAGACCAGCCAATACTCATGTTTTGAAGTTGAGCTCGAACTGGATAAAGCTTATTGTACAATCCCAACAGAACAGAAGTCACACATTTTGAATGATTCTCTCCTTACATAAAACTCAAATTCTTGTAAAAGGACCCTGCCAGTGACATTATCTGCACTTAGACATCAATACTTTTCTGAAGATAAATACAAGTGAATAGTTTTTATTCCACTAATGTTTTCTTATTCCTAGAATTTGAGACGTTCCTTATGCATAACAGTTATTTATTTTCACATAGAAAATGCATTTTATTTCTTATTATATATATATTCAAGGTATACAACATGATGTTTTTATACATGGTGAAATGATTACTACAGTCAAGTTTGGATCTTGCCTATGTGTCTTGGAACCAGTACCTGCAATCTACTCTTCTGGAAAATTCCTATATGACATTGCATTAGTACCTGCAGTCCTCATGTTGTGCCTTAGATCTCTACACTTCTCCCAACTCAACTGCAATGTTGTACTCTTTGATCTACATCTCTCTATACTTATTTTATCAAATTTTCCAAAATTTTTCTCAAGTAGTTCTCATTGTCCTTAAAAACTTCAACTTCTTGATATTAACCATCTTACTCAAAGTACTTCTTGAACTAACAGTTATATTCATAAACTACAATTTTTCAACATAGGAAAGGAGAGAAAACAGGAACTAAAAGGAATATCACCTTAAGAGAGCCTTCATCTCTTTTTGACCACATTAGTCTCATACCATTGCTGCATCGGAGAGAAAGTGGCCTGTGAACTCTGAAGGAGGTCTGCAGACCAGCTCTGCTTCTTGGATGAGAGGGCACTGGTACAGCTCTAACTATGACTAGAGCTCCATAGGACCAGGTAGCCACTCTATTTTTAAAAGAACAGTTTTTTGAAGCCTGCACCCAATTTGGAGGAGGGTCAAATTTAACTCCACCAAAATGAAAAAAGAGACACAGAGATGATGAAAGGATCGGAAAGTAATACCTATTGGGAAAGATGACCAGTATTGCATGTCTATATCTGTTTTCATGAGAAGCCACTTTGAAGATATCAATATGTAATACAACCACCATTGTTAATTCCCTACCACTTTGTTTGTAACTCTGTATTGTCTGTATTGTGCTTGTGATATGTTGTAAAATGTTGTATGTCTGTTAATGTTTCCCTCCTTTTATCCTTAAAATAAAAAAAATAAATAAATAAAAAAAATAAAGGAAGTGAGATTACTCTGCCCGGTGAAGGGAAAACTGATGGATGATTTAATAACATTCTTAAGGTATTTGATCAGTTATTCTCGTGACCAGCTGTTCTCTATCTGTGATGAGGACAGAACCAAAGGAATTAGCCTTAAATTCCAAGATGAATAACTTAGATTCCTCTGAAAGTGAGAAGGTTTAATGCTGCAATGGAAAAGCCACCCTAAAGTCTTTAAATCTGACACAAATTACCATCTTCCTGCCCTCGGGAACATGGATACTAATGGAAGGTAAGAGGCTAGATCCTCCTGGCATCCCATTGATAGCCATAAAAACTGTGATTTCCAAATCAAATTCTCCCATCTCTATTTTTTGCTAGTTCATGTTTGCATTACACAATGATATATTCCTTGTGGGGAGTTGGTATGTGCACACAACCCATCTTGATTCTTTTTTTAATATACAATTACTTAATGTATAAAATTACCAGAGGCAATGAAGTTAAACATTGAAGATTTCAAAAGTCGGTAGATAGTGGCTTTTTTCTATGTAAAGGATTCTCAAACCTTACACATAGCAGCCCGAGACTCTAATAACCAACCACCTGTTGATCTTACAATCACACAAAAACATTATCCCTTTCATCTGTGCTGAAATAAACAGAGGGATTCACAAACAAAGGAGACAGAAACAGATTTGATTTCCTCATCATGAAAAAAGCTCCCAAATAGACACTTAACTCCCAAAGTCAGGCTAAATTGGGCATACACAGTAGAAAGCATAGTGTCTACATTGTGGGTTACGTTTTCCTTTTTAATATTTTAGTATCAGTTGAAATACTAATAAAGCAGACTAACAATGTCCACTGAGTTCACAGACTACATCAGAGAAGTCCTGCATCACTTTCTAACCTTCCTATGATTGGGGCACATTTTAATGTACTCATGGGCTCCTACTCTTCCTCATCTAGCACAGTAATTTGCAACAGTTTTCAGAGACTTTGAAAAGTGAATAAAAAGGAGTCGAAGCATCTGCAATTCAAGTCACTCAAGCCTAGTTCACAGACAGCAGCCCTGAAAATAATTACCAGGACCTAGTCATTTTCTGCCATGTTGCACATGAAAAGCGTCTGATCACTTTTAAAAATAAATCCTGAGATATTATATTTTTGGAATTATTATCATTCTTCACTTGAGTGGCTCAAATAGCTGCAGCATTTGCAATATGGTTCCCAAAAGAGCTTATATAACTAAACATTTACAATTGCAAATACCCAAAATTAAGTGTCCAAACAATGCCACGCCTCACAGAAAAGTCGATGAAAGGCACAAAGCAAGCCTGTTAAAATGGGCCTCCCAGGAGCTGCTTTCCTATGATAATATAATACTCAATATATGGATTTTGAAAAAAATTTGTGTTTTGAATTGCCAGTTTGCTATGTATATATTCTTATGATCTCTATTCAAATAGCTGCAAACTCAAAAATCAGTTCATACACTACATACTTTGTCATCCAGTTGAAAAACTAAACCTTTAGGGTTTTTCAGTCTGTATCATAGTCAACACGAGAAAAATTGAAGAGTTCAGTTACTATCACATCTTAGGAAAAACTCAATAACTTGTTACCCAAACCCAGATTCTTTGAGAGTAAAAGGGGTTCCATGTATAACAACAGAACTGCCCCAAGTCAAACAAGGAAATATGGACATCTCCTAGGCCTCTGAGGGCAAATCCTTTACAGCTTTCCATGACCCAAACAGCCTGCTGCTGCACTCATGCCATGAATTTGCCACCACTGCCCTAGCCCAACATTACCCATTTGTCAAAACCAAACAGAAAATCCAAAGTGTCTCCAGGAATGTGGCCCTCTGGGTTAGGACTGGTACTGAGGAGAGAATTAACCGGAATGAAGGTGTGGAAAGAAAGTTTATTTTGTAGGCTTCTATTGAAAGGCCAACCCAGAGAAGCTAGCACTGACTGAGACCCAGGCTGAATTAACAACGGTGCCCCCACCACGTGTGGGGGAGCATGGGACAGGAGAGGCCGACAGGAAACTTGAGAGCCCCAGACGCGTGGGGGACTCCATCACAAGCCACGGTTTGGACCGGAATCTGGAATCTGAAGGCTGAATCTAGTCACCTGATCACTCCACTCCACGGGTACTGTGTGAACGCCTCCTACTGTATGAACACACTCTGTGGGACCAGGGCTCATGGACAAGAACTAGAGAACACCAGTGGCTACAAACCCAGGTAGCAGCTAAAGGCACAGCAGACGATAATTTACCAGAATTGCAACACAGCATGAGGATTCAATCTGTTTTTTGTTTTTTTCTGGTACCGGGAATCGAACTCATGACCTCGCGCTTGCCAGGCAGGCGCTGTGCCACTGAGCTAAATCCTCAGCCCTGAGGATTCAATCTGAAACGAAAGGAAGCCTGTTAAAAACCTCAGTAGTTACAGAAGAGAACTTTAGTTGCACAAACTGTAACCTAAAGCTCAGTGCAAGGACAAGTCCATCACCGGAGACAAGCCAGCATTTCCTCCCCAGGAGCCGCCCTTGTCCCTGGGGTGAGGAGAAGGTTAGGCCTTCGAGGGGAAGGTCAGGGCACCCTGTCCTCGGGGAGCAGAGGAATGCAGAGCGAGAGCTGACAGCTACTATTTTTTTCATAGATGATCTTCTAGTCGCCTCTTATTCCATAACAAATAGTGTTCTGCAGGAAAGTAAAGCATAAAACACAAAAGACTAACAGCAATAAGCGCATCCAAAGTAAAGCCTGTGAACAAAGGCTGCACAGCAATGTTTCCAATTCCGCAAGGCTGCCTGGAAGTAGTATTTTGAAACAAGGATTATTATGATTATAATGATCAATATTCTAATTGCCTTAAAGGTGTTACACAAATACCAATATCCAAATAAAAACTGAACAGATATATTAAATGCAAATGAGAAGTCTAAACATGACGACTAATGGTACAGCTAGAGAATTAATAATTCTAGCACCAAGCAAAGTAAAAGCAAGCTCTGAAGTCTAGTTTTCTTATATATTGAAGAAAATCTGATCCTTGGGTAGTCCCATGTAACCTATGGTAGAAGACTATCATCTCAGGGCAACCTTGTTTTCTCAGAAATTACTTGAGATGTGACCATGCCAACTTTCTACTGAGTTTATAATAAGTTAGCACATCCCTATTTTTATAGAAAAAACAAAATATTTCTGAATACACTCCATTAGTAAATCTTAAAATTTTATAAATATTGTAGCATGAAACTGCATTCCAATTTGATTCTTTCACAAAATTGACACTACCATCCTCTTTTTCCTATCTCTACTCTCTCCATTAAACTTCTTCATTAAAATCCTTCATTAACAAGGATTATTTCTCTTACAAACTTGTTAAACAGTAAGCTTCTGTTCCAGGCCTTGTGAAGGCTGTAAAGATAAAACCAGAGAGGACTCTTACCTTACACAGATTCTTCCACGGAAAATGCACATACATGTGAGTTAGAAAGCAAGGCAGATTAAAATAACTACCATTAAAAGGTGCTCTAATGGTTCCAGTGATTAAGAAATTATTTATAGATAGGGAGATCTGCATCTGCACTGGGCTCTAAAAGATGGAAATAAAGGGAAAGAATTAATCAAAGACTTAAAGTGAGGAGACTTGGTCTCTGTGTGTGTTGCAGAATATGAGTCAATATTGGGACACACAGTACAGGAAAGCAGAAGTAAAGAAAGCTAAGTGGAAATGTGGAAAGAAGCCCCATTGTGGAAGGCTTTGAAGGTCAGGTAAGGAAGTCAATTAATGTTTTTATGCAACAAAACAGACAGCACTCGAGACCAGCTCCAAGACTTTGAGACACACTAGCCTACAAGTACAAATCTGAGCCTGAATGGGGGGCACATTTAATGCTGCCTACATACAAATGTGGTGGCCTTAAAACTAGTGAATGTAAGACCTGGGAAAGGAAGACCTGGATGATAACCTGCCCCAAAAAATGATTACAGGAGAAGCAGTTTCAGCAGATGAAGTTAGTCTTGGACATGCCAAATGCTAAGGCATGCTCTGTGAGGTAACCACCAGGTTGGTAAAAATATAGGGCCTTCAACTCATAAGATGTGAACTGAAAGTAAAGATTTTAGATCTGTCTGAACAGATGGCACTAAGAGAAGGAATAAAAGACAGTATATAAAAGAAAAACACAAGCAGAAAATTCTGGATTTCTTTTTGAACACAGAAGAAAAAAAGAGGGTTGGGGGATCCAAAGGGAGAGATTGGGAGAAAGAGAAAAGCCAAGAACACTGACTACCCTGGAAGTTAAGGGAGGAAAGTATCAAGAAATAGTTATAGTTAACACAGTCAAATGCTGAAGAAGGTGAAAAAGTCTTGAGACAAGATCCCATTGTTTCAAGTCAAGATAATATTGCTAGATGTTGTAGCACCTGCCTGCAATCCCAGCGCTCAGGAGACTGATGCTGAGTTCAAGGCCAGCCTGGACTATATTGCAGACCGTGTCTCAAAAATAGATAGATAAATAGACAGGTATACAGACAGACAGGAGAGACTTATCTTCTGCACATCTCTACATAAATAAGTTGTAAGGATAACTACTATTTTTCTCTGATCCTTAACTGGGGTAATTTGAAAACATCTGTTCTTCACCTGCCTTGTCCAAAGTTATGAGTAATCAAATGAGGATAAATATTCCCTTCATCAGACTCCCTTATCATTTCCATCAGTAAATATGCATAGAGTCAGCGATGGCAAAGGTTCATTCTGCTGAGCAGTATAACCACAATATACCTTGATCCTACATGCAGGGTGAGAGAGTCACTGGTTATCCAGGCCATTACATTTGGCCAAGTTCCCTGCCTCCGCTACTTGTTCAGTCTGAGGCTGGAAAGATGCGTGATCAAGCATTGCACTAGGTTCTATGCTCATCTCACCTCCACAGCCACAGAACATGAGACCTAGCCCACATACATTATCAACATCTCCCCATCTTCATGAGCAGCTTGAAAATACACATCCATCACCCTCCACCCATGCAATGTGATAAAGCCAAGCCAGAGCACGCGTCACAGCCCAGCTGCCGGGCTACCCTCCTCCCATTCCCTGTCCGGGATCATCTGTTTGTCAGACATCAATCCTGCTCTCTGGAGAACAGCTGATTAATGAGGGGTGGGGGATAACCACCCAGCAGCTGCACCATTTCTCAGGGATGAAGGACGATGGGTAATGTTTATGAGAAGACAAGTACAGGGGAACTGGGCAGTTAAAGCTCTCTGCAAAAAAGAAAAAGGAAAGAAAACTCACTGCTTAAGGGATGTGGCACTTTTCTGAGCCATTGCTTTTCTAATATCACACACAGAAGGTGGTCGGTTAGTGGATGTAACTGTAGAGCTGATGCACTTATAAAGGCTTTATTTACTGGCCACCTTCTAGGTGCCAGATGCTGCATAAGGACTATTTTGACCACCTTAACTAATTTGCAATCACAGTAGAAATCTTCACAGAATATCTCCTTCTGTTCAAATCTAGAAAGCCCAACTCAAATGCCAGCTCCTCAGAGGGTTCCCAGAGTCCTCCAAGACAAAATTAACAGTTCTCTCAGATCTTATTGTACTCTATGTGGACCTCTTTTATGAAACATGGTCATTTACCCATATTGAAATTCTGTACATTTGTCATCTCTTGATAGACTACAAGTAACTTAAAGCCAAGATTCATGTCATCTTAAGAGGCTTTATTCTCATGTTCTCTGAGTGTGATGCTGTTCCTTGCATAATGGATGTATTAATGAACTATCTGTGGTCCATCTCAGCCCAGTGCAAATTAGATGCTTGTGAAAGAAAGTTTTGCCTTATTCTCTATAGCCAAAATCTACTTTAAAATCTAAACAGAAAACAAAATAGACAAAAAAGATTATATGTGAATGTAGTATAAAAACCGGTCATATTTCAACATCAAGAATATCAAATCTAGTACACTTTGAGAAATACAGAATTTAATTTTATTTTTGCATCTATTAATGAAAGTCTTATAAAAAGAAAAAAATTACTAAAGAAATATTCATGACCTACTTAAGCTTTCCAGGTGAACTATTTAAGAATTTTAGGACACTAATTACACTTTCATCTCAAGTATTGGTCAGAAGAGCCCCAGTGGGATTTCTAGTCTATTGGCAAAATATTCATCAGCAAAGAAATTAGATTACTGCATGCATTTGAAATAATTCTTAAAGCTATGTTTACTTATAAATAATTTATAATTCATATAGTTTGATAACTCACCCCTATTTGCTTCCAATGTTCTAATTTAGCAAAAGAAATTGTTTTTTGGAGGTAATACTAAAGTATTAATGGTCTGCACTAAGTAAGTGGAAAGTAGGAATTGAAACACATTTTTTGTAGAGCAGACAATTAATAGCACAGGGAAAGGAAGCAAAGGAGGTAAGGTAGAAAGAGCAATGGAGTAGAACTTTAGAAGCTCAGCTTCTGAGTACACTATGGCTAGTCATGAGCGCATCCTGGGGCCTGTCATTTAAATTTCTCTAGCCTGTTCTCCATTCTATGAAACCAGACAATGCACACCAATAATTTTGCTGTAAAGCTAGATAACTGTAGTTATCGATCTGAACTATAAGGAATTTAGGATGCTTGAAACAACAAAAAGCTTTATGACACAGTATCTTGATGAAGATAAAACTCCTAATCATACATATTGATATGCTCCTGCTGGTTTGAACCACCAGGGATACATGCATGGGATAGTCATGCATGTGCCACACCAGTGGTTCAAAGCCACCTAGCAGTGAGACATACAAATTTCAGTGCCATCATGAACATGTTTATCATGGTTCTCCAGAAAAACAAAACCAACACACACACACACACACACACACACGCATGAACACACACACCAAGAGATCCAGAAAGACAAATTAATCGTAAGGAATTGGGTTATGTAATTATGGATGCTAAGAATTCACAAACCATGAGATCTGATATGGATTCAGAAAGATAATCAAAACAGTCAATGGCATGGTTACAGTTCAAGTCCTAAGGACTGAGAACCAGAAGAACCAACAGAACTTTCAGCCTGAGCCTAAAAGCAGAACCTACACACCAGCTTGAGGACAGGCAGCAAGAAAGAATTCTCCCTTAGTCATTCTTATTCTAACGGGCCTGTCAATAATTTGGACAAGTATCACCCTCACTGGGAAGGGAAATCTGGCTTCACTTAGTCTCCCAATTTAATGTTGATCTCACACAGAAACACATACACACACATACACACACACACACACACACTTAGAATGTTTAACCAACTATCCAGATACCTTATGAGCAAGTCAAGTCAAATTGACACGTACAATCAACCACCACAAATCCACCTTTTCCACCTCTAAATATCTTCCTATTAAATACAGTGACAGACCACAGTGCCACTACCATAACTATTTTTATGTACAACCAAAAACACACTAGTCTTTTCTCCAGAAGAGAAGATAAAGTTCTTTTTTTTCAGTATTGAGAACCAAACTCAGGACCTTGCGCTTGCCAGGCAGGCACTTGTGCCGCTGAGCTATATCCCCAGCCCTGAGATAAGGTTCTTGATTAATGTGTATATCTACTTCATCCCATAATTTAAATTCTATGCAGTATAATGAACAATACTTCATACTATGATATAAAATCAATACATCTTATGTTACATAAGAGATTTAAGAAAACATTTGCTTAATACATGTATATATATGCACATAGACAAATAAATATATTCATAATGCAATAAAGAACAAACACTCATAACAATTATGATCCTTATTTTTAGAGTTGGCTATGTGGTCATAGCTGGTCTTATAATTGATTTTTTTACTCCTCCCTATTTCCCTTTCCTTAGCAAACACAGCCACTGGTTAGATTTTTACCTATCAGGGTGACTGAAACCTTCATTCCTGAGCATTTGGGCCATTAGTGCTGCCTGGCTTGGAATTTTTGGAGTTTTTCACTATCCTTAATCACAGGCCATAATACCACTAAAATATGCCCTAAGGAATTTTCTGTACTCCAGACGTATTCTTCCTCCACTCCGTTGTAGGGCCAGACCCCAATTTCCCCTGAGCAGCCATGATCAATCACTCTAGCCAGCACAGTAACTCTCTTCTTGCCTCTTGGTGCAGAAGCAGGAGGAATCCAAAGTGGCCAGGCAGCAGTATTAACTTCCATTCAATGGAATCATTGTTGTGGCCTCTAGTGGAAGCATTCCTCCCTTTGGAACAAAGACCTCTAGGTCAGCAGAGCATAAGATCATGGGAACAGGAAGCAAAAATTTTGTTAGGGGATCACTAAGAGCAATGGTGAGTGCTGTCATTAACACTGATTCTGGGACTCATTTATTCTGTCTGTGGGAGAAACAGCACTAAATATGGGATGTGTTTCAAAGTATTATGGTCTGGAGAATCTTACTCAGCCTTACAAGGCATTTCCATCCTATTCACACAGAAAATGAGTCTTCAAAAAGGCCATTTCTACCATTCTATAAGCCAGCTGCTTCAGGATGGTAAGGAACATGGTAGCCAGCGAATTTCATGACCATGGACCATGTGCCTCATTTCCTTGGCTGTGGAATGAGTCCCTCCACAGCACAAGCAATCCTGTTTGAATACCAGGATGGTGAGTAAAGCATCCTGTAAATCCAAAAATGGTGCTCTAGCAGAAGCATTCCATTCAGGAAAGGCAAGTCCATGTCCAGAGTAAATGCCAATTCTAGCAAAAGCAAAGCACTGTTCCTTCCATGATGGAAGTGGTCCAATGAGATCAATCCGCTGTCAGGTAACTGACATATCACCCTGGGGAATGATGCCATATCAAGGACTCAGAATTGTTCTCTGCTGGGGGCTGATCGGGTACTCAGAATTAGGTGGAGCCAGGCCAGCCTGGGTAAGCCCCACGTAACTACCACACTTGCCACTCAGTCACTCTGCTCATGAGCCTACTAGGCAAGACCAGGTTTGGCTGGGGAGTGGTACCCACAAAAAGGGTCACTTGATTATTAAAATCATCCTTTGCTGAGGTGACCCTTTGGTTAACATCCACGTGGCAAATAAATATCTTCATGTGTTTTGCTCATTCAGAGAGACTTAATCACATACTTCTTCCCCAAATTTTCTTGATACCAATTTTCAAATCATGTTCCTTCCATGACCCTGCCCTTCCAGCCAAACCACTGGTTACAGCTCATGAATCTATATAATCATTCATCTGGCCATTTCTTCTTCTGATCAAAGTTTACAACTAGATGCACTGCTGAAACTCCTGACCACTGGGAGAGTTTCCCTTCACCATTATCCCTCAAGGATTTCCCAGGAATGGGCCAAAGTGCTCTAGCCATCCACTTTCACGTGGTGCCTGAATACCCCATAGAACTTCCTGTCATGCAGACCAAAGTCATCTCTAGCAGTAACAAGCTGCTCTGGATACACGTGTATACAGTATGCTTCTATGTGTGCATACTCATTACACACGCAAGATTTTGCCTATATGCTTCCTCATTTTTGCCAACCTTGGTTTATAAACTGCTTGAACACAGAAATGATAAACTCAATTTTCCACCCCCACAATGTATATTCAGTACCTTACATGTGGTAGACAGTAAATAAGTTTTGGTTAAACTGAATTCAATGACATTCTTCTACAAACTTGCCTATGTTTTTAAATATATTTATAATAGTGTTTATTAATTTTACACAATATTGAGTTTCAATATGGCATTTTCATGCATGTGTATATATTTTGATTGTATCCATCTCTGCTATTACCTTCCCTTAAGGTTGACCAATGTCTGGAAATGAGAAACACCACACAGCAGAGAGACTGCTCTAGTTTTTTGACAGAGTTTTCAAACTAAGAAGTACAATAACTTTTGTAAAAGCCATCTTTATTTTTAGAAGAATGAGGAGGAAAATGAGCATTTGTTTGGGCTTCTATCAGGCACAAGGCCCTGTGTTAATGCTTGAACAGAATTATATTACTTCAAAAATCCCTGATGCAAATTGCAAGGCTAACAAAACCTGTTGTGGGTGAATTGGAGATACTGAGCAAAAAAGTGTTTCCCATGAAATCTGGCAGTCAAACTGTTTAAAATATATAAATAAGAGCTTGTTGGAGTGGGAAAATGCCTCTTCTCAATGAAATTCGTACTTGATGGGAAAATTCTACCGTTGGGGGCAATAATAATGCAACTTCTGAATTTTGCATAAATTCAGAGCTTAGCTGCCATGAAAAATTATTTTTCCCATAAATATTACCTATGCAGTATTTTAACTCATATTTTAAGAGCAAATTCATCTTGTACTCCAAATTAATTTAAAAATAAAGCTTAAATCATAAAACCAAAACAACAAAGAGTGCCACATGGCTAAAGCAAACTCAGACTCGGTTGAAGTTGAAAATATGGTGCAAAGCTCACAGGCCTCGTGGTTTGGGCATTTTCCAAATTTGCTTTAAGTGTTTCTCCGAAGTTGTGGCTCTCCCCTCCGCACAGAGACTGAGAATGGGGAATAAGGTACATATTTGTGGCTGGAAAGACTACCGAGAGTCCTACACACAGCCCCGGTCTCCTCTCCCCTACGTGGGAGCCCCTTCCAAACGAGAGCCTCCACTCATCAGTCATCCAAAAGATTATACACCACACTGTTCCCCAAAGCTCTTTGCCACCTTTTTCTAGTCTTTCTTTAAACCAGGAAAAATGAAGAAACTGATGAAAAATCAAAATAGCAACAACAAAAAAAATTCCTCTCATTAAAATACTTAAGATAAAGTCAAAATGGATCACAGACCTCAATAGTAAAACAGAAACACTAAATCTACTGGAAGAGAAAGTAGGTAAAAATGTTGAAGACATAGGGGTAGGCAGAGAGTTCATGAACAAAAACCAAACCACATGTGAAATACTTCAAAGAATCAACAACTGGGATCTCATCCTACTGAAAAGTTTCTGCACATCTAAAGAAATCACCAGCAGAGTAAAAAGAAAACCCAGAAACTGGGAAAAAGTTTTAGCTGACTGTCCCTTGGATAAAGGTCTTCTATCTAGAATATATAAGGAATTAAAAAACATCAGCCCCCCGAAATTCAAAGACACAATCCAAAAATGGACAGCTGAGATGAACACATACTTCTCAGATAAAGAAATACAAATGGA
>NW_004955496.1:777052-878575 GCF_000276665.1 Chinchilla lanigera | reverse complement strand
ATTGTTCTTATGCTATTTTGTAAATGGATGTCTGTTTGTTAAAATGTTTTCCTTCTTTTATTTTTAAAATAAATTTTTAAAAAAACACTTAAGAACTTCATGATCATGGTATCTCCCCTACCAGGTAAGTATGAAAACACTTAAGAACTTCAAAACGTGATGCTTTCTTGTGTATTCTTATTCCACCATGAATATTTTACCTGCCACGTGCATGGATAAAACTTGCTTTGAGCTTAGAACACACTACAGCTTCAAGTGTATTCTTCTCTAATGCCCTTGCTTAGTTAAGACAAATAAGTATTTTACAGAAGACTTCAAGAAGACTACAATAGGGATTTGGAATGGTACATAACTAGTTTTCACATCCTCTGTGCATCGTTGTCACCTTCTCCCACAGAGGCCTGGAACCTTTCAGAGAAGAGGCTCACAGAGACACTAATACAGACACAAGTCTAGGTATCGTGTCATGGTAGGTGTGTGTTTGGGTATAGATTTAAGCTATATGGAAAGACAAAAGAGTTTGCCATGCTGTTTTAAAGCAGCCTGCTGGAGCCATGTTTCCAATAGCTTGCAGAATAAAACTTCACCAATAATGAGATGTTATTTTTCACTTAGAAAATGTTCAGACACCTAAAATAACTTTCCTCAGATAAAATTCACCTTGGTTAAATACATACAGTTGGAACTGATTCGGCCACAAGTGACTTGTGAGGTGTCTTTTCCAGCCAGGTACACATGCCCCAGAGGAGTGTCAAGTGCACTGGAAGCTGTTGTGTGTTCTAAGCTCTAAGCCCCTGAAGCTCCCATCTCATCTGTGTATTTGAGAAGTTAATTCAAGTTTTGTGATCTTCAAGTTTTCTAAGTTTACTTTAAAAGAAACCTGGAGTAAAAAGAGCAATTGGAAATAATGATTAAAGACATTTTAGTCCTCAGTCTTGGTACATATATTTTCCCAACTTCACAGATGCCTCATGTCTAGAGCAGTGTTTGACTGAAATAATAGTAAGGTTCATTGTAACTTTTATGACAAAATTCCAAAATTGTAGAAATTAAAAAGACTTAAATTTGATCTCTGATTTGCCATTGTCATTATGAAGAGTCCTAGCAAGTCTCTGTAAATCCTCAGGCCTCAGTTTCTTTCTTTGTAAAACACGGTGATTGCACTAGATCATACTTAAACCTCTTCCTATTCTATTTTCTGAGAGAGGAGAGTGGATGGTAAGGGTTCTCACAATAGAAATAATTATGTGAGGTAATGTGTATGTTAATGAGCTAAATTTAAGCATTCCACATTGCATACATACTTCCAAACATCATCTACACATGATAGTCTATAATTTTATCTGCCAGTTTAAAAATATATAATTAAACAAACTTGCAAAAATTACCTTTGAGATACTGGAGTCCAAGTACATAAGTGAACTGAATCAGAGAAGTCTTTTGTGAATAATTTCCAAATCTCTATCAAGCACTTACCTAACTTATCCATACTGACTAGTTCTCCATAGCAAGGTTACCGAGGCTCACCTATCTATCACACTAACCAGGTCTCCTTAGCAAGTTTTCCTAGCTTCACCAATCGCCCACCAAAAAAAAAGGTGGCTCATATCATTCTGTATGAGTATTTTGCCGAGATATACTCTTTTCACAACAGCATCTGTTTAATCAAATGGAATTCCTACTCTAATTGCTACATAAAAGATCAGTCATTATATCATTCATAACATCTGTACAAATAAAATTTCTAGATATGTAAGGGGTTTGGAAAATTTTATATTGCATATATCATGTTCCCACAGCTTGTCTTCACTGTGCACTTAAGGATCCAGTTTGAAGATAAATTTTCACCCCCAGTCTAAAGTGCAATTTCACATAAAACCAGTTTATTATTGTTTCTCTTTGTAGTTCATATTTTATATTTTTAGAGTATTAACTCATTCCATGTTTAAAACAGAAAGACAGTCATTGTGTTATGTATCTGTGAAAGATGATAATGTACAGTTTAACATCTGGTAAGCAAAAGAAAACCATGCCTACTTCTCTTAATATGTAGGAAGAGTCCCCATCAGGGAAGCAACTCGAACTAAAAGGAAATATTTGGATAGCATGAGAAGGAACAAAGGAGCAAATAAAACTTGTCAAGGGCCTTGTGAGCCTTGAGCCTTTTCTCTACACTTAACTGGTGCTCCTAATAACTCTATTAGGAGGTGTTCTCATCTATAAATGAACAAACCAATCAGACACTGTTATTCCACAACTAATAATGGCATGGCTGGGATTCAGGCCCAGCTCTGTCTCCTCCATGAGGCTACACAAGCTCTATATGAAAGGTAACTGGGTAACATAGCCATCTGTCATGGTGGGCATGCCAGAAGAAATGAGTCCCAGATTGAGACGTTGAAGACTCAGGAAGATGAGAACCAAGACATGAGTATAGTCACCAACATAAAGAAGGGAAGAGAATCTCAGGGGAAGGACTGTTGAGGGTGTTAATCATTAGGAAGTGAAAGAGAACAGACTGAGCACCTGCTGGTGAGATCACCACTAACTTTGGTAAGCACCTATAAATTATCACTGATGCCTTCTTTCCCTCGCCAATTAGTACAGAGCTGAAGTGAGTTTTCCATTTCTCTGGCCCCCACCATACCTCAGGCTCTTCTCATCTCACAGTTGAGCAACTGTGGTAGTGGTGGGAGGTCTTCACAGCTTCTAGCTCTAACCCTGCTCCAGCATTACCTCTGGATTTCCAGTTTCACCTTACTAGAGCAGTGTTGACTGCCTGACTCTTCTGTGCAGAATTCAAAATGGTCTTCCACCAGCCACGTGATATTATCCTTATAGCTTTCCCCACTATCTGTACACATTTTCATATTTGCGCTTCTCCCTGTGCAGCCCTAGTCAATGCTATGGGCTCCTTGACCATTATACAAACTGTTTGAACTTCTCCAAGTTAGTTATTCTATCTATGCCTTAGTTGATCCATCTGTGAAACAGAGGTAAGTAATAATGCTTACTTCATATAATTGTTTTGAGAATAAAATCTGTGAAACACTTGAAACACTGCCTGCTATCATTATTAAGTTTATAATAATAGTATAATTAGTATTACTTTTTCAGCCAAATACAAGGCCCAACATAAATGTTAACAACAATTATAATAATATTGGCACCAAAATTTGGACACAAATAGTATGGCTCTTGGGCTATATTTTTGTGTACTAAGTTATGATTCCATAAAGAAGCTATCCAATTTCGGCCTCCAATAGATAACTCCAGGCATTCATTCTTGTTATTTCCTCTATCTCAAGGACCCTCTCATTCTCAAATTATCAAGTTCTTAAAATTTTGAAAAATCCAGCCCAATTATAAACCTTTCTGAGGCATCTTTTAGGAATTTGCAGCCAAAAGCTATGGTCTACCAATTTTTAATACCATTTATACTTTTATCCTTATTTGGCATACAGCACTTATTAATTTATTGTTAGGAAATTTTAATCCATTACAATTTCATATCACTTTAAAGCTTACAAATACATCAACTTATGCTATATTTCCCTGGCTTGTGCCTCTGTGAGCAGGAGCTTGATGTCCCCTGCCCTGTACAGTACCTTACACAGAACAGCTGCCTGCAGACATCTGTGTGAAATCACTGATAACTTGTGTGCAACCAGTTTCAACAGAGTATTAAAAAAAAACTGAACTACTTTCCAAATGAAAAAACTCAAAAATTTTGTGTGCTAAATCCTATTTTTCTTTTCTTTCCAATTTTTAAGAAAATCAATTTTCATTTTAAAATGTCTTTGGCTCCCAACTGTCACCTGTCTCTTCCAAATATATTGTTGTTAGGTCTTAATTACTAGAAAAGTAGGGTTTCATTGCCATAGTCACTGAAGGGGAAAAAAAGTCTGTAGACCAGAGCTACAACTCTAACACCAGGACTAACGGCATTTCCCTTTCCCACATCTCTATTTAATATGCAAAGTCCAGAAGATAAGTTGATCTGCTTCAGTTACAGAAGGCATTATCCCAATCTGATGCAGTAGGAATGTCACATTAAATTACAACAGTGTCATCAATGGTTTCGGACAGTTATCCAAGGACTGTAGTTAGGATTACCAAAACTAATAGCTCAAATATGTCATATATATTCGTGTTTATATGTCTGAGTATTTATAGTCACATAAGCAATATTTGATGTGAGGAGGTAGATAGCTATAAACAAATGGAAAAAGAAAGGAAGTATTTATCACATCTTTCTCTGTTTAATCCCATTTAAGCAGTGCTAAATTCAAAATGACAAAAGAAAACCAGAAGAAAAAAAAAGACATCAAGATATAGCTCGAGGCTGCCTTAGCATCCATGTACTGCAGTCTGAGATAAAAAATAAAGCCTTAGTTCATGACTAACAAGAAATTTTTAAAAACTCTCTAATTTTTATTTGGATCTAGAATTCCCATTTATGACTCAAGATGCAATATCAGGTAGAAGGTAGACCAGATAACAAAATTGTTCTCCAGTTTAACCCAGTTTCTTATAAAAGTTGCCTCTATTTTCAACAACATGAAGATATTTTTTTTAACATATATTCTGGATACCATTCTATATGGTCTTTGAAATAATTCTTTTTATTCAGTGAGTATTGGGCAAGAAAACAGGTATTTTCATAATAAGTTGATTCCTTAATGTAGAGAGAGACATATATCAAAGTGAACAGGAAAAATAATAGATCCAACTTTTAAAAGGGGGTAGAGTGGGTAAGGTAGTAAATACTTCTACTTACACAAATAACCAATACATATTTCATCCTCCTCCCCCCAAAAAGTCTCACCTTGAAGCCATTCTTTTTTTAAATGTCTGATTGTAAAGGGAAGATGTATGAAACGGTTAGAAGCATCAGGGTGTATTACTCATGGTACACCTTACCATGAAGATCTTGAGAATGATGCTAATAAAGATTTTTAATTATGTGGAAAATATTTGTTGGATAAGTGGAAAATAAAATACTATTTATAACATATGATTTCAACTATGCAAAAAACATTTAATATTTAAAAAGAACATATGTGAAACCATTCGGTTGTTTCCTTAGATTGTAAGATATTTTCTGTAAGTTCTTAATATTCTACATTTTCCTCTAAGAAGTTCATATCACCCTTATGATCAGGAGAAAAACAATGAAAATCAAAATAAAAACATTTTCAAAATTTAGTTTTAGAGGAAATATTGACAGGAAAGCACTACTTCAATTTATTTTTATATGTAAATATAATCTGTAGGGGCTGGGAATTTAGCTCAGCGGCACAGCGCCTGCCTGGCAAGCACAACGTCGTGAGTTCAATTCCCGGTACTGGAAGAAAAAAAAAAAAACAAAAAAAACAAAACCGAATATAATCTGTAAATTGTAAGTAATGATATAATTATCATTTCTAAAATAAAGTAACTGAGAAAAATATCCTGTGAAAACTGGGGAAGCAAAAATCATAATATTAGTTAAATGGCTTTGTTTCAAATTACTGCATTTTAAGATATACTTGCTTGAGATTTGATGATCTTTAAGTTCAAAAACAGCACTCCTCACATATACAGTTAAATGCTAGATACCTTGTAAGCACTAAATATTTTGAGTTGAAATCAGCTTTTAAATATAAAGAAATTATTTTTGTTCCCCATTAAAGGCAAAGTTTGCCCACTGCAGGACTTTTACTGTGTAGGAATCCACCAAGGTCATCTCACAGTGAGTCCTTCCCCATACACAGGTCACAACAGCACGGTCATCTAATATTCTGATGCATGTGGCCTATGTCATTTCCCCTTTAAACCCTGAAATGGGCACTTTTAACCAATGCGAGGATAACTGGTAGCACTGAAGATGTGGCTCTCTGGTGGAGCATTTGCTCAGCATGAACAAAGCTCTGGGTCTGATCCCCAGCATCACAAAACATTAAACAAAACAAAAAGTGGTAAGAGAACAAGCCTTCATGGACAGCACAGTCTTGATTCCTCACTTACATATTTGCAGAGCATTTCCCCATCCTCTCATATGGCTTGAATACATTTATATAACTCAAGTTTTAAATTCTACAATTTTAACCATAACCAAGTTTATGTATTTTTTTAAAGAATTGGCTTAACATTTTATTTACCTACCTCTCTCTATGTCTCTGTCCATCTCCTATAGGCCTAAAAAAGCCATTTATTCCTCTCAGTTCACCAGCAGTTTTTAACTTCAAAAAAAGAGAATGCATCCATTTTGCAAAGTACATATTTCTTTCTTTGCAGTTTCTTTGACAAAGGGGTCATAACCTACAGAACACAGTGAAATAGTCATACATCTTAACATCTCCATGGACCACACAAGGTGATTTTAAGCTCTTTATGTACAATTGCATTTTCTTAGAGAGTGATTTTTTTTTTTTTTTACAATTTGTCCATCAGAACCTTTGAGACTAAGGGCAACAATTTTAATGACAAATCCTGAAGTCCTCTATAGTATATTATGCTGCAGAGTTGCTAGAGATATACTTCACAAAAACACTACTTCTAAAGAGTAGTAAATATTTCATTGTAATCAACAATAATCAGGTTTTCACTATCTTAGTTTTTGATTTAAAGGGCGGCATGCTCAAACTGGTCCAAATACTAGCAATAAAAATAATCAAAAGATGAAAAAATCAAATAATAAAAGGTAGAAAAGTTGGCTATTGGAGGAAAACAGGAAAAACTTGGCAATAACCATAAGTTCATGAGACTATTGATGTCACCTAAGAAAGATCCTAAGGGAGTTTATCGCACAACAAGGAGAAGTTTAGGGTAAACGCTAGAAGAACTGCCTCGTGCAAAGCGTGCTGACTCCTCTGACCTACTGTGGACAACAGACCCTGTCCCACCAGAACTGTTATGAAGATGATGGACAAAATGACAATCCTAACACTGGTGCAAATGAAGTCCTCTCTGCCTCTGGAATTCCAGGCTGTGATCCCACCTCACTTTCTGCCATGAGCCTTGAGTCCTCTGCTCCCTACTGCTTACCTTTCCTAAATGCCCTTCCCTCATCCTACCTTTAGGATCCATTCTGCAGAATGGTATGAGACATACTGTGCTCTAACACAACAAAAACACTAAACAGCACACACAGTTATTCGGGTAAGCATTGCTAAGTGTCCTCTATGGAGCACATATCAAGAGCAATGTTCAATGTAACGATGGTGAACAAGACAACCCCTTCTTTGTGGAGCAGAGTCTGATAGAGTAAGCCATCCACAGCAAATGACCACTAAGGAATTGTAAGTGCAGATTTTTTTTAAAGTTCTGACTTCCATGAGATCCAGATTTGTATGGAGGAAGCACAGAAACAGAATTGGAACTTGAGAAAGAAGGGGAAGCTGTAGGCTGAGAAGGGAGGGCTGAGAGAGGTGAAAGGTCTCCTGCAGCATCCTGGGTGAAGCCCAGGGGTTGAAAGAGACAAGAGGAGAAGCCAGGAAATAGGGGCTGTGGCTGGAGGGCACCTGGAGAGATGGCAAGAACTGAGGCGAGGAGAGTGCCCTCCTGACAAGGGCTCCAGAAAGGACCCACTTCCTATGCCAGGGGCTGAAGGAGAGTCATGGGGCTCAGCAATGCAGTCAGTGGGCTGTCCCCGTGCCCAAGGACTGAGTTCAGCAGGCAGGACCGAAGTATGTGACAGTGGAGGAAATCAGAGAGCTCTGGCTGCGGTGATCTTGGAGTATATGGTTTTGCCTCTGGCGTTAGATAATTTTATTGCATTTTACAGAGACCAATATCACCTTTCTTCCAATTTAGCAATCCAGTCTTGCTGAAAAAAAGGTTCAGAGATGTAGACCATGATTTCTAATAAATTAACTCATAATATCTTCTTATAATAAAGAAAATTGAAAGTAAGTTCAGGCCCGAGCTATGGATCATGCTTTTGTTCAGACATATTTGACATTTCCAATTTTAACCATGTCACCAAGAATGGAAAAATTCATGATTTAGTAAACCAAGCAAAGCTCACGAATCATCCAGTATTTAAAAATACTCGTGTTTAGAGCAAAGTGTGAGCTCTATCTGTTCATCTCTTCTAGCTCACCTATTAACACAGCCGTTAACACTGGAGAGCTGAACTCTGGGGAGCACTAGGCTGAGCCCAAAGCTCTGCACCAGTGATCACACAGGGGACAAGCACTTTGGAGACGGGGGGCGAGGGGGGCAGTTTAAACAGTGCTGCTACCTTCAGACAAACTGATGATGCTTTCTCCTTAGCATTTCTTTTCAATTAACAGTGAATTTTTCCTTATGCTTTTTTCATTAAAATAAACATAATTAAGGCACTAAATACCTATCCTTGCCTATTATTTTTTGCCATCAGAAACATTAAAGAGGAACAGGGAGCGTCTGGTCTTCATAGTATTTGAACTGTGTAAAGAATGAAAGCTAAAATGACCTGAGAAAGCTCAGGTTCTTCTCCGCAACAGCCACTGCAACACTCCGGTGCTGTTGACCAGCAGACCTTCCTAAGTTCACTTTCAGAAAGGTCAGTTTGCTTTTGCTTATCTGCCTGTTGCATGGCTGCTTAAAACAAAGAAAATTAAGGGGAGAGGCACCCAGAAAACCAACCTAAAAAAAAGAATGCAACAAATGCTACTGGAATGTTTTTTGTTAAGTTTTTGTTTTTATTGATACATGTTTGTGGTATATCACAATTACATCCTTCCCCGGGAGATGGTACACAGACATAACACATCTCAATTCTTTCTTCATCCCCTTCCCCTCTAAAAGCTACAACCAAGTCCCAGCCATTGGTATAACCCTTTCTGTGGGTTCTTTTTGTATCAGTCTAATCCTGTCTCTCAGCTACTTTACCTCTCCCTATACATGCTTCCTGCTCCTGATACTGTCTCCGAACAGTTTCTTTGCCTATTTTGTTTTGTTGGCTCTTCTTTTCAGGAATAACAGGAAATAACAGTTAAGAGCTAAAAGCTTAGACTCTGCAGTAAGACAGAACTGATTTCTACTACTTAAAACTTATATGAAACTTGAAAGTTGTTGTAGCTTCTATGGGCCTCATTCATCCTATCTGTAAAATAAGGGTATTATAGTGTTGTAAGAATTAACTAACATAACACATGAAAAGGTGCTCAGTCATTCATCAGAAATAATGTCAGCCATTATTTCTGTAATTTGCTTGGGGGGCTATGGGTGAGCACCTGAGGAAATGGAGAAGCTACAATTATTCTCTGGAGATGATGGGGTGACCTTGAATGACCTTTAGACACCCTCACATAACAATACTGTGCTTTCAAGAAAGAAAGCCAATATTAAGCCTATGCCTCAAGCACTGTAATTCCAGCAACCTAAAAAGGCCCAGTGGACCTCAAAATATATTTGATGGATTGTTTATGATGTTGACATTAAACTTACCAACATAAGGGGACCAGGAGAGGATGTGCTAATAATCTAAGACTGGCTTGCACAAATAAACCATCAGTATGAATCCTTCCATTTGGAATGTTTACATCCACTGCTACCAGCTCAAATATTTGTTGTGGAAAAGAGGATAAAGATGATTCCCAATCATGGGAACAAAAGGACCCAAAAAATGTGGACACAAAGTTTTTCTGTGCAGTTGAATTACACGTTTTCTTCAAGTGAAAACCAAGTAGTAATTACAGTTATAAACTCAACTATGCCTTTTGTCCTGTCAGCTTTTTTGGGAGTCCCCTGCTGGCCCGTATGACTACACTCCAAGCAGATTATGCCTTTATGCATTCATTAGATTAAACTGCATCACCCAAATCTGAGATCATCCTAAAGCACGTGATAGAGACACTAGTGAACACAAATGCTGAGCTACAGCTCTTAAAACTAACTGGGAAAAGTCCATAGGATGTTTGGCTTTAAAAAAAAAAGGCCATTTCAATCACCTTTCCAAATACATTATCAGAAACTGCTACTGGTGACAAACACAAGTGCAAATTCTCATTCCTACAACTGGCAAAATAAGGGAGGGAGGGAGGAAGAGAGAGAGGGGAAAGGAAGAGGGGAGGGGAGGGGAATACAGGGGAGGGGAGGGGAAGGGAGGGAAAGGAAGCCATCTAATAAACTAGTTTAAGTACCCTAGTGCTGTTTGAATAAAAGCTCACTAAAGTCATGGTAAACAAAACAATTTTCATATTTCAAAACATTAAATGTTCTTTCCTATTTGACTGTAGTTTTAAAAGTCCAGAAACTCAAAAATATAGCATAAAATCAAAGAAATTAGAAAATAACTCAGTTAAAAGAAAATATTCAATTTTCCTGACCAAACTTAAAATTCCATTGTAAGCTGTTAGTATAATTATCAAGCAAAACATTATAATTCTTTCTTCTTCTATTTAGTATGGCTTAGTTTATCTGCCTCATGGATAACATAGTATAAAAACAAGCCTGAAAGACCCTTAATCAAATCGGACTTTTCTTCTAAGGCTCAGATCCAGCCCATGGTGTCTTTCCTTAGATATGATTCATCAAGATTATTTCACCAGTACAGAAAAACTATGGATTGTAGAAGAAATTATTTGAGAGAAAATCAAAAGCTTTAAAATGTTAAACTTAACCATAAAATATGGGTTGCAATTAAATCATCACACTGAGAATTCACTTTGGAACATTTTTAAAAAGAGAGATGTCAAGATCTGTAATACACTGTACTGGGAACATCAAATGATATGCAATTATTTTCACTGCAGGAAATAACATAAGCATTAAGAGATCTGGATGACTAAAGGTTGTCTGCAAAAATCTGAGCATTTTCCTTTTTTCTTTGTTTTCTCCTCAGGAGATTGTTAAAGTATTTATGCACATTTAATCATGACTCTTGTGTATATTTTACGTTGTAAATCACCTCTGTTGTGAGGTTGGAAAGTGCTGCTATTTTCCACGCTTATAAACCTTATAAAGCCCCTTGCATACCTAAACCACCTCTAGAAATATAAACAGGACATTATTTACTAGGATTTCTTCTGAGTTCATAAGCAGTTTGGTTTAGATGTGGGAGCAGGAAAAAGACTTCTTTTATCTTGATATTCTTTTACAATTAACCTGTGTAACCCATCCAAAAAAAAAAAAAACAAGATAGTCTACAATGAAATATGTACACATCAAAATATATGGTGAGTGTTTAAATTTTTAAAAGTTTTTATTATAGAAAAAGGCACATTGCCATTACTCCCCCTCAAAATACTCCTGGCTTGCTATGAACACATTTATCCCATCATTCTTGACACTTTCTGAAGCAGTTCTGAAGTCCTCTTTCATGAGTGTCTTTACATAGCATGGTGAATGTTGCTGCCGAGTGCCATCCTGTAGAAGGACAAGCTCATAAAAACATCAGTGTGTCCTCATCTACCTTATTCACCCAATCTGTGACAGTGCAACTTCCTTCTGTTCCCCAAATGCAAAATGACCATGAAAGTTTTAATTCAACTCAGGATATTAAGGCAGCCAAAACAGTGCAACAGGCAGGTGTGAGTTGACTCAAAAGAAAGACAAGTTTCTCGACCTCTGAGATTCAAAGGCCACGCATTTTAAGGAGTCCACTTCCTATACAAGAAGGCTTCCTTTGAGTCTTTCCATTATTATGTTACTGGGTACCCATCTATGCACACACAGCCTTGAAAAGCAAGTCCCTGTCCTGGAGAATGTCACCCAGCATTGCTTCATGACAGCACAGGGATCTTAGGACATTTGGCTACTTCTCTGCTCTGGAGTATTTCCTCCATTATCACACACTCATATGTGTACCACATGACCATAACAGTATATGCAACAAAGTGCTCTTTTCACTAAACTACACTAATTCCTTGACAGCACTCAGCATACATTTATTGAGACTCTATCATCTGTCAGTCCCTGTATTAGGCACTAGAAAACCTGTGGCATATAATTCTTTTAACAAAATTGACTACCTTCAGAAGTGACATCATTGGACTTCCTCTATATTATTTCTAATTCTTAACAGATGTTTCTATTTTTATTTTATGAATAAGGAAAGGCTGGGAGGCTGAGAGGATTTCAGCAACTTGCCTTGCACAGACTCTGGTTGGGTAAATAGCTGCACCAAAGTTCAATCCAGCCTTCCCTAGCTCCAAAATCTGAGCCCCTTCCACTGGCTATGCCAATGTGCTCTCTGCAGAAAATAAACAAGATTCTTTTTTGTATCAATTATGAATACAGTGCCATTTTCCTTTTATTAGTATTGTTACTCAAAAGCACTTAAATGCAAAATTCCCCATGACATGGAAAAGCAACACTAAAATGTAAATTTAATGAAGGTCAGTAAGTTGGAAGTTGGAAGAGCAAATGCTGAATTTTATAATGTACTAAATTCTGTTTTACCTGGCTAAAAATTCTATTGTTTCCATTGGCATTCTTTTTTCTTTGACTTTAAATAGGTATCTAGTGAAGAAAGTAGTTTTGCCCTTGCTAAAATATATTAGGTGAGTACAGTTCTTTCACTTTGTGATGAAGGACCCCCAGGAGACCAACTATGTCAACTTCTACCTTGTCTTCACAGTAATGCGTAAATCCCATCTACCATCTTGAATTTGCTCTTTGGAGGTCTAAATTTTCTAAGCCTCTGCAATACATTATATTAAATATGACTGAGTGTCAGTCAAACACCATGAACTATGCAGAAAAGAAATTTGATCAGCACAGTCTCAGGGAGTTCTTTACATAAAAAACTTCAACCCTGGACACCATAGTTATTTTTCATACTGATGATTTCCTTTTTTACTTCAGATTTTAAGATAAGGGTTAAGAACCTGGGGAGAAAGAATATAACTTTTACAGAAGTCATGGTAACCTTTCTCAAAGCATTCACACAAGAAAACCCAAATTCTTTCAAAATTCTAACAATGTTTTCATTGTCAACACTAATTTCAGGAAATTCTCTTTCAACTTGGTATGCAGAGTACCTTATACATGTTTTAAAAGTTAAGAATTAAGGTATCTCTCCAAATTAAAGGAACATGTGCAACAGTGTGAAAATGAACTACCACTTGTTTTATGGCATTATTAAAATATACCAAATTGCTTTACATGGCCAAATTTTAAAGCAAGAATATACTTTGAAAGTCACTGAATCCAACTCTTATTTAACAGACACAGAAGGAAGATAATTATGAGAGCATTAGGCAAGATTAGCCAGGTAATCTACTTTGTAACATGTGTTCATTAATATTCATATTTGTTTCCCAGTTTTTCATAAAGCTCTGTGAAAGTATTTCCAACTACATTGATATTAGGTCTGTACCATGGGTAGGGCATTAAGGGGGCTTGCAAGTCCAGAAATAAATAATTCAGATGTAAATAGTGTTCTCTGGAGAGTAATGTACCAAATCCCAATAGTGCTTCTAACTCTGCCTGGAAGAGTTACAGGAAAACTCACTATCTGACCTGGCATTTGAGCTGGTTATGAAAGCTGGGCAGACAATTACTAGACAAAGAGGGGAGAATATTCTGGGCAGGGAAGCTGAGACACAAATGGGGAATCAAGGTTTCCTGTGAACTATGTTTACCTGAATACTGCAAGCACTGGGTCAAGGGGGACAGAAAAGAGGGAGTCCACCTGGGATCCTTCCAAAAAGCTATAGGGGGAAGTATGAAACATCATATAAGGTCTGCATTTTTGCAATATCTTAATATATGAGCTATGGAGAATCAACTGGGGAAGTATAGGAAGCCCTTCTAGACCTCGTAGCAGTCCAGAAAAATCCACATTTGTAATCCCAAGGGGAAGTCATTGGACTTCTAGTGAGTAAATTCCAATCTATCACTTCCAGAGCAATCTATGGCTCAAATAAAGACAAAAATATGTATCTAAGATGGTGGGGAGCCAAGAGGATTATAATTCCAGCTAGAATGATGGTGAACCAGAACAAAGGCCTCAACCCAGGGCCAAGCCCAGGCTTAATTAATTCATGAAAAGAGGAGTGACTCGGGGATGAGTGACTGTGAGAGTGATGGGGAGTGCATGAGTGTCATGAGCTGGGCTAGGTAGGAGGCCTGAAATAATCTCTGCAATACGCAGAGAGAGAGGAAGATATGCAGAAGGAGTAATCTGCATAACACAATTCAGGGAGTATCTAATGATTTGGAGTTGGTGCTTCAGCTCTGATGTATAATTTTTTATGTCCTGAGAAGTCATAGCCTCTTGTCTCGAGGCTTGGTCTCAGCTGACAGTGTGCTTCTCTCAGCCAGCTCACACATACTTCTTGGGAGTCATGCGTGGGGCAACACTGACCTGTCACCTTGCTTCAAAGACTACACATCAGTGCCTCAGCTAGACCTGTTTGCATTGCTTAAAGCCAATGGAAGGGATAAGCAAATGTCCTCACCAGCTCTGCACACATCAGTACATAGAAATAGGGCCAGGTTTAGCCAAAATGGAGACAACTGCTCTTCTTTCAAGGAGAGACAACCAGGTGGTCCTCTACAGGGCAGAAGGATAGGAAAGTAGAAGATAGCTATTCAAATTAGAGCCATGACAAAAGGGATGCAGGGAAAACCTACTACATGACACATATAGTAATGCTTTCACTGTAATCCTCTGCAGCCACTGGCTGGTAAAATACCTCATGTTTACCAAATTCTCAGTTTATAAAAATAAAAGATTATATGAATTGCCTGAATTACTAAGAAGTCTTATGATAAAAGGTAATGAAATACTTAAAATGAATTGTTTAAGAAATATATCACCAATCTTTTATTAAGCTAAACACTAATAACTCAAAATTTTAATTGAGTTCAAATTAGCTAAGTGCTAGAGCCATATACAGGAAAGGACCAAATCAGCAAAGTGGGCTGCTGAATAATTATTAAAAAATAGAAAATTAATGTGACCTTTACATCCCTTGCTTGCCAGGAGATAATAAAATGCCAGGTTGTCAAAATAATATGTTTTCACATGATTATTACTTCTGGGTAGGTATAATTGGATGGCTGAAAATAGTGACACCCCATTCAACGATTTCCAATATTATCAAAAGTGATAAAAGTCATCTTTCTCAGTGGATTAGCAACCTTATTTTAAGGATAATAACTACTCTGTGCACCAGCAAAAAACCCATCCTTATAATGGAAAAAAGAAGAGACCAATGCCTCCTCCTTAAGCAAGCATTACCTGTTGGTCTCTTTGTTATATGCAAATTACAACAGTACGGTGAGATGTGCTACCCTGCCAGATGTGCTACCCAGGTGTTTATAGGGATCACATGAGATAATTAATGTGAGATCAATTACAAACTATAACAAAGAAAGAAAAGAAACAAAGGGTTCTTTAAAAGGCATTTCTTCCTTAGGTGGCAAAGGTGGGATTGTGTGACAGACTTCTACCCTCTTTGCTCATATATCATAGCCCATAAAATTATGTATTATAGTATGTTCCAATGTGTATACATTGCACATCTCATGTTTTCAAAGAATCTTTTACTTTCAAATAAAATTTATCTTTTTATTTTTAAAAATTCACAATCAAAAATTCAAAATCTACTTTGCTATTTCTCTAAGGATACTCTAGTTTGCTGTGCACAAATTACTTTCATCTCAAATTTCTAAGCCACATTCACCGTATATAGCAAAAACAGATGAAAAGAAAAATACAAGGTTTAATAAGATTCTAATAAATCAACAGCTACATTCTCATTAGCTTTAGACTGGTTTACAGATGGAGAAACCATTTCCACAAATTAGGTAACAATTATAGCAAACAAAGTATTAACTTTCATATAATAACTATGCAATAAAGACTTTCATCTAATATTTTATATTAATACCATTTAATGCCTGGAAAACATGTTAAATATTCTAGGGAAAGATTTCACTTAAAATGCTAAAACTAATTTTGACAATTAATTTTTAGGAACGATTTAAGAATTCAGAAATAGATATATAAACTGTCTCTTCCTTTTAAAAATTAAACTAAATTGAACTAACAGAAGTGGAGAGCAGAACAGTGATTTCCCAGGCAGGGTCCAGAGGAGGATGTGGCAAGGTTGCTCATGGGTACCCTAATTTACAATGAGGCAGGCGCAGGAAGTGCTGGGGTGTAACTGCAGAGGGGAGGACAATAATGTACCGTCTACTTCAGAAAGTGAAAAGAAAGGATTTTGAAAGTTTTCACCATGAAGAAATGACAAATGTTTGAGGAAACAAACATGTCGTCATCTGAGTTAAACATGCAATATAAACTTTCCCTAGTGCCTTATTATTTTCTATAATCTTTTACATCTTTATATATTAACTCAAAATAAATTTTAAAAAATAAGTTTCACTTTAAAAATAAAGCTGAACTAAGTCTGTAATGCTCTGGAAAATATTAACAAGAAAATAATATTTTATACACAACCAGAAAAGAATTACTAAATTCAGGAAGTTGGTATAGTGGATATTTTAGTAGGCTGGTAGAAAACATAGTTAAAATAATAACAAATTTTTTGTCTAGGAACATTATATCATGCATCTTTTTATATTCTACACAGATGTTTAACTTTATGAAATTTTCGGTATGTGTTAGCACAGGAAAAACCACTAATTATACATTACCACAAATAATGGAGACCCAACATTACTGGTTGCTGAACTCCCTTTGACTGTGTTTAAAATACAAAATTAGTTTTTATACAGATGGTACATGCGTACACAATGGCCCTCTTTATGAAGCCAATGCTTTACCCAAGCCCTCCTCTGAGGGCAGCCTGCGCCTCCCAAGAGAAGAGCTGAAGAGAGGCAGCAGGGAGACGTCCCCTGCTGGGCAGACTGTGTCTGCTCCTGCTGAGGAAGGTGGCCAGAGCATGCTGGGAAGCCAGTCTGGATCCATTGTGCATTGTGTAGGACCTCAAGTGAGAAAGCCACATCTTTCTTTCCTGAAAAAGGGCCTCCTGTGAGCCCTCTCATGGACCATTATACTTTCTTTCAACCCTGACACGAAGGCTTTGAACTGACAGCTGTCTGTCACAGAAAGCTCATCGCAAGCCACTTTTCCCGAGGTCCCATAGGGTTTCCTCTGAAGTAACCAACCATGTGCTAACAAAAAGGTCAGTGTGTCCAGGCACAAAGCGAGACAGAGCTGTGAGTGACCCTCTGTGTAATGTCTTGCCACCCAGAAGAGAGATCAGGGGATGTGGTCAACTGCAGAACATGCAGAGGTGCCTGAGGGAAAAGAAAAGAGGACAAGGAGTGGGTGTGCCTCTGCAGTGGGAAACAAGTGCTCTAAAGCCCACAGGCCCTTTCCCACTGAGCTGTGCTGGTCCTGCCTCCTGCATTCAGTTTACATAAATACAGAAGTGACCATTTCTACTCAACTCCAGGCCAAATTAAAAATACAGTGCCATGTTGGGTTTCTCTCCATAAAGTTTAAAAGGAACACTTGGTATAATAGTCCTAGAGGTTGCCTGAACACCAGACGCCAACATGCCAAGAGCTTTTCTACAGGGTCTATGACAGGAAGTCATGTAACTGTTTTCTTTCAGCCTCCCTCCACTACATCTGCCCATTGTCCACAATTAGACTCAGACAGTGTCTTCTACCATGTCCTCCCTAGCTCATTCCTCTTCCATATCTATTACTCTCAAAGCTCTCAAAGAACAGGAAACTCATACGTTCTTACAGACACAGACTCATGCAGGATTAAGATATATGTCTTACTTTTGGTGTCCCTAACACAGAATTTGACATGTAGTAAGGACTTAACGATCTACACTGTCCTTCTTTGGAGAGTCCCTCTAACAATGTTGGGTTTTGTAGCTCTTGCTGAGCCGGAGAGAATGTTACCTTCAGGAAGTCAGTAGAGTCTCTAAATGGATAGAGGAGGGCAGGGAAGAGAACATTCCGGGGTTGTTAGTTACAGCGAATCTTCAGGACAGAGGTTAGTGTCATCGAAGCAGGGATTGGACTGTATTTAATTAGTGAACTCTCCCAGGGATGGTGAGCCCACTGTATCAAAAGAAAGCCATGCTTACGTAACCTTGACAAAGAGGAAAATCTGTAGTTTTCAATAGAGATTTGCTCTTTATTAACTTCCACTTTGGAACCTAATTCTGCCCTATAATAGAAACTGCTCCTGTACATGGAAAAACAACCACCGTGCTTTAACACCACCACCACCCCTAGCTCTCATCTTTTTCAGGCCAAATATTCCCATTTTCTTTTGCTGTTATTCCCACAGGATCAACTTTAGTTGCTTATCCTCAATGCCCTCCTTAAGAATTGCTTTGCTAGTATTTGCCAGTATTTCCTTTAATACTAAGCAAAGCACCACATGCCTGGCTCACATTTTGAATCACACAGTACCACCATCTACTGTAATGAAGATCAATACTGTTTTTTATATAACATTAATTATTCCTGCAGCCTCCTCCTTGGTATCCTTCCATCCATGTTCCAAAAGGATGACTGAAAAGCAGAGGCATTAGGATCTCTCTATGCTTAATGACCAATGGATTTAGCAGGACAGGAAGCCACCTGTAAAGTCCACTGTCATCCACACATTCACACTGAGGTACAGCTTTGCATGAAAGCCCAAGACTACAGGCAGTTGTCTTGAGTAGCTAGTCCTGCTGATAGACAAAAAGCAGGAGTGGGATGAGGGGGGAAGCTGGAGTGGGGAGCAATCTTCACCAAGCTCTTCAGTTTTGAAAGACAAAGTTTTTAAACTTTCCCTTCTGGCATAATCTAGGAACCAATTTGGATCTGTTCTACATGTAACTATCAGAACAATGTCCCAGGAGAACCAGTGTGTTCATATACCTCAAGCAATAAATACGAAGCTTTGTTGAAAATATTAACACAGAGATCATGGGAAAATCTCACTCAGTAGTAAACACCTTGGAGATCTTTCAGGGAGCTCAGATTATACAGCATTTCCATGTGTCTGCTTCTGATTACACAGTCCTATAGATGAGTTTCTGGCTCAATTAATACGTTTTATTTTTATCATTATGCTGTGACTTACATGTGAATATTATGTCTCATTTTTCCAACTGTAATATGTGTTATTTTAATGAGCTTGAGCTGAATCAACATACCAATTCAGGCCACCTCCTTGCAGCACAGTAATTAAAATTGATCTGTATCATTGCCAACCCAGGAAAACCTACTCATCAGACAGCAAGAAGCTATGTAGCTTTACAAATATACTACAATTATATCCTGTCTAGCATTCATATTTCCTATATGTTGAAATGGTATATTCAAATAAGAAGGTTTTTTGGCAGTCTCATCAAAGAAAAAGTCTGGATGCCTTAAGCTATTAATTTTTATTGAATTGAGTCCTATACTTCCTTGAGAAATGTTTTATGTTTTTCCCATAGAAGTTGTATTTGTAGATCTGAAAAGCTCTTTGCCAACTCCTATAATATTCTGAAGAGCTAGATATATTCTTAAATATATGAGAAATAGGTTTCTTTTGAAGATTTGCAATATGCTACAGTGAGGACTTAAATTCAGCAAACTGGGAAACATTGCTTTCCATTAATGATGCAGTGCTTGGTCATCCAAGCAAGGAACATCACGGTAGCCAGAAAGCAGAGCAGGTGATAGAGCCTGAGAGGAAGGACACAGCCAGGGACCACATGTGGTACCCAAAGTCACAACTCCATGGCCCACTGATACATACAAGAAATATGCTTTATTAATCCCCTGCACATTTCTTAAACCAATCAAAGTGACACAATTAACAGTCACACTTACTACAAGATTTTTACAGTCAAGGGCATTGAAAATGATCAAAATGAAATCATCCTAGTGAATTCACACAAATACCATACATGTATCTCTATAGCAGTAGTGGCGAACCTATGGCACGTGCGCCATAACAGGCTGTTTGTATCATTAAAAGCTCTAAAAGTTTTGCCATCACTTTTCTATATTTTTACAATGAGCACACTCTACCTTTAAAATAATTTTCTCCCTTAATATTATCTAAGAAGACACTAGGCTTGCTGTCTTCTAGATATATCTTTGAAGTCTTGAGAACTTTAAGTTATATGTTACTAGGTTACTTGATTTGGATACCACATGAAAGGCTTTGACATAATCAAACACTTATTGCACCTAACTGTTCTGGTTACTTTTTAAATCCTATTTCTGTTGCTCTGCTCATGGTTGTTGTGGCTTATATCTAGATGTCCCCCAAGGCCTCATATACTCATAAGTGGGGCTCTTGGGGGTGACTGGATCATGAGTGTGTGATATTGGATCATGGATGTATGATACTCGATCAGTCCACTGATTGGTTTACCATAGTTCTGTGTGTAGGTGCTGCACTTACTGAAGAGGGAAGACCTACCCAGGATGTATATGGCACCAACCAATAGGTTTGCAGCCTAGATGGAATAAAAAGGGAAAGAAGGAAGTCTTGCTGCTTCCTGCCTCCCATCCATGAGCTCTTTCTTCTCTGTCACACCACTCTGCCTTGGAGCCAGCCAATTATCAATTGAAACCTCCACAAACTGAGCTAAAATAAACCTCTGTTTCTTTAACTTGTGCATATCAGGTGTTTTGTTCCAGCAATGAGAAAGTAATCAAGACAATGTTGACACTGTTGGAGCTTTGACAAAACGAAGTATGAAGATTACACTTTTAGATAAAGAAAACTATTATTAATTGACATAAGACTAGCATTTACTCTGAAATGTGTCACAAAGAAAATCTAATGGTATTATCTGGAGGAGGATAAAAAAGTAAATTTATATAGAATATGTTACTCCATTTTATCCAAAAATGAAAAATATTTCTGTACAGTTCAGTTAGGTAGCTATTGTAGCTCAGTTAGGTGCTGAACTAAAAGCTAATTTCAGCCTTTAGACCAGACTAAATGACAAGGGCTTGTTTGACAAAGTGCTTTTACAAGTTATTTGGATGCTTTTAGGTGGCTTTTACTGCCCAGTCAAACAGCAGGATGCCCCAGTCTAACCTTACACATTTATGTTGTCTGTGACATACCTTCTGGCTTTAAACATCAGCCCTAGCTAGAGTAACCCCAGTTACCCCAAGTTTTGTCCTCTTCTGGCTCCTCCTCCTTCCTACCAACTCCTTAAACTCTCCTTTTGTGAGCTGGAAAACATTCTATTAACCCCAGATATTTCAGCAAAAGTTCTGCAAACCTCCCAAGCATTTCCCTCTGTACTGTCCTCATGGAAAACTTATCAGAACTACTTACTCCTAGCCATGTTATGTTATCTAAAAGGAAAAAGAGTGTTCCATGACCCAAAAGGCTTAGAAAACACAATGTATTATATTCCCAATTTTGGAAATTTGCCATACAAATCCCCCAGTAAGTAAATCTACTTATATTTGTTTAACTCACTGTGTGTCTAATTTATTCAAAGACCCATTTCTTCATAACATCTGTGAATATGACAAAGAAACAATATTCTGAGGAACACAGTTGGAAGCATTATAATAAAAAAAAACCAGTTAATAATCAGAGGTAAAAGAGAAGTCCAAAGGTGCTCATAAGTAGATTATTGGCAATTTAAAGGGAAAGACTGTAAAAAAGCCATTGGACTCCATCTTCAACCTTGTCATGCTCCAGAATTTATCAAAGAATTAGAAAATAATCTTGATCAGTTTTCATTATATTTTCCAATCATATGAAGCCAAGAGAAGTTGGAAAAATGAGACAATTATGATTCCAGCAAATTCTTACAAGGCTGGATTTGAGTTTTATTCAAATAAGTGGGAATCTGGTAGAAAAGTATATAAAACCTTGAATTTTGCCCCCCCCCAAGAAAAACTGTGCAAGAAGGAATACAAAAGACAGGACTTGATAGCACTCATCAAAATAATTGGGAATTTTCATCAAAGCTAAACTCAGCATTAGTTGACAGAATTATGAGACTGGCAAGAACATTATTATAATTTCAGGCTGCCCAAGTTAGCAGTACAATATCTACAAGTAATGAAGTTTTCCCCTCTCACCCTTTCCTACATGCCTGTCAGATGATCTCTGGAGCTGCATTCAGATCAGATATTAACACTCTAAGAAAGAAACAGACCAACTAGAATCTCCAAACAAACTAAGGGCATCTATTCTGAAAGTAAAAGCAACAGGGAGAATATTGGGTGATTTCAAACATTTGGAGACAGAGTGGCATTCAACCAGTTTTTAAGGATATAGGGTGGAGATGCTCATCATCCACTTGTCTTTAAGGATACAGGGTAGAGATGCTCATAACCATTGTGTCCAAAGATTAAAAGGCACATTTCCAAAGGTGAGCAAAATTGGCCTTTTAGCAGTACATCACCAAGGAAATACAAGTATCAGATGCAGTATAAGTCTAGATAACCTCTGGTCACCCTGCCAGCACTGAGACTCTACAATACCAACACACTGGGCCTGGTAATATGCCTGCAGTCCTAGCTACTGGAAAGGCAGGGAACTGCTGGAGCCTGAGAGTTCAAGACCAATCTGGGCAACACAGAAAGACCCAAGCTCAAAAGTAAGTAAGTAAATAAAATAGGAGCAGAGGTAACATCACCTTTCAAAGACAACACAACACGCACCATGTAGAAACAGGGACCTCTGTGATCGTGGCAGCTGGAACCTGAACGCTGACTCAGGAGAGCTAACTGCTCAGTTTTCAGAGGTTTGCAGCACACCCCTCCCATTAAACACAGGCATTACTAAAACTTGAACAACATGAACTTACCATAAAGTAAATTATATCTTTAAAAATATCTAATGACACTGAAACATCACTTCCTGATGTCACTTTAACTTGAAATGGACCCCAGTGGGAAATTTGCACACTAAAAATTTGTAAATTCTTTTTAGAGTGGTTGAGCACCTATTATCAGCACATCACATTGGCAACATATTTAGTTATAAAATATTGTTAAGCTCCCCCATGTATACTTGAGGCTGTATGGAACCCAAGTAGGAATAAGGTAAGCTGTCTTGGGAAATGGGGAAATCAGGTCTGTCTACACAATGAAGCTCGCAGCCTTTTAAAAAAGCAACATGAACCACTTGCGATGGAAAGTTACCCAATATGTACAAAGACTGTTCTGGTGAAGAGAGATGGGGTACTGGGTACCATCTTGAATTCAAAGGTTTGCATTTCCACATGGATGCATTATTTAATAACTTCAACAACGCTGGCGCCAAACACAAAGATGTTGCTCTTGAGAAAAAGCTTGATCATGAGGCAGCAGATGCAGCCACAGGTGGACAGCAGAGGACAGCAGCTGGCACAGCAGCAGCACAGAGAATGCTCAAGTGCTGAAGGCCTCCTGCAAAGGGTGTGACCCCAGATCTAGCCTGTTAGGACCACCTCAATCTCTGTTCTCCTGGAACTACCACCAGTTGATACTGTGCCACCCTTATCACTGGGCTCACTTCAAAGCACGCTTCTCATCGGGGGGTGATCTAGCTTCCCCCGGAACACTTGGCAATGAGAGACATTTGTGGTTGTGGAAACTGAGGAATACAACTAGCATCTGGTGGGTAAAGGCCAGGAGTACTGGTCAACGCCTTGCAATGCCCAACACTCCCCCACAACAAGGATTAGTTAGCCTGAAGCAGCAGTGATGGCAAAGAGGAGACACCCCCCGCCCAACCACTGCCTCTCACAGCCACCCGATTGGATCTCCGTTCCTCACAACCAGACAAGTTCGGCCAAGACCCAGAGGCCCTGCCTTCACCAGAAAATATGGCGGCAGGCTGCACACCAATGTTCCTGGGAGCCAGCAAGGCTCCTTAGAACAACTGCCAGGAAGGTAGCCTGGAGTGGGGTTAAAGATGTAATGTTTGACCTAACAACTGGCAACAATTATTTATCCTCAGAAAAACCATCAAACTGGTGTCACCAGCATTTCTGCCAAGTACCATAATCCTCAGTACCGAACTTTTTAATATTCTCAGAAAAAAATAAAAACAAAAAGCCCTCAAATACCAACTTCTCTGCATAACATGGTGCTATTTTAGAAGTTGGGATAAGTGAACTGGAATTAGGAGTTCAAATACCAATTAGCATTGCTACTTTAAATCCATTAACATTGGCCACAGTTGGCTACAGACTACATTTTTGTAACTTTTAATTCTCTTGGAGTCTTCAGTCTGCTTATCTGACACCATCAGTCCTTCCCTAGAGCTTAGAGTCTATTTATTTCTCTAAATAGTATGTCATATGTCATGGGGCTGACCCCTAGTAGAACACAATAAATACTTTATGAGTTAATTGAATAAAAAAGATTTTTAAACAACTCCTATACACGGGACCTTTCCATCTTTGCCAGAGCTGACAGAAGTTAGGGCATACCAAAAGCCAACTGCCACCCACAATATAAGTTTTAGATACTGATATTCAAAAATATTTGATATTTAGAATTCACTCCCTGCTCCCTTAATAATGAGACTACTAGAACAAAGGCTGCTTCTGAATGAAAATATTTTCCCTGAAAAAGCCACCAATCGCCATACAGTTTATGCATCTTTGCCCACCTCCTCAGTCCCTGTTCTGACTTTGTCTTTCTCACTAGAATGTCAGGGCAGCTGTTTTGCAGCTTCAGCCACTCTTCTGCCAAAATGGGGCTTTAGCCAAAAGGTGCATGACTGAGGAAGGTAGGAGCAGAGGAGAGCACACACAGCATCACATCTGAGCAGCAGTGGAGATACAGAGCCATCAAACAAGGTAGGGACCAAATGGCCAAGAATGAACAAATAACTCTTGGGAAGTATAAACTACAGACAAAGCTGCCCGAAGCAGCAACACATAGGTAAACAGGATGGAAAGGAGGTGGCAACATCCACGGAAAATCCAAATTAGGAGATAAGGTACTGAAGTCAAAGCCAGGATGGCTGAAATAACAGCACAAATTCAGATGCAACCATGCACGCTCAATCTGGGCAAATGTGACCTGCAGAGGAATGGCTTTTGCATAAGGAAAAGGTCCCTTGGGCTTTCCTTCATCAGCCTTCTCCAGGGATAATAAAAGATATGTGTCTTTCCTACAGGAAGACACTGGATATATTTGTAGGTTATGGAACAAGCATCATTTATGAGCCAAAATTTTAAATATAGTAACCGAGTTGGTATAACACATTGTGTTCCTTCTGTTGCTAAATATACAACAGTGACAAACATAAAACATGAGTATGGAATTGATTTATTCACATTTTTTCCAAATCACAATGTAATCCCTTGCAAAGTTTGTTAACATTAAAGATTGTCTTTAAACCCTACTTTTTAAAATATTCTAGTTATTTTATATTAGACATTTACATTGACCACTGTAATTAATCAGTGCAGAAATAGGAGAATGGATAATGTAATTGCCTAGGCATAACTACTCAAAACACAAGGCGGGGGCAGTAACTCTTTCTCTCGCCTTAGTGAATCCACTCACTGATACCTAAGCACAGGAAGGTGAGTCTTCCAAAGTGGTTTCTACTTGAAACAAATTGTCAGACCACTTATGTAAATCACATCATTAATACAGACTCAGTAGTCAACACTACCCCATGGGCCTAGTACACAAAGTGTAAAAGTCCTAGCTGAAAGGAGCTCTCTTTTAAATAACAAATGGTGTGTGTGTGTGTGTGTGTGTGTGTGTGTGTGTGTGTGTTTGTCTGTGTGTACGTGTGCTGGAGATTGAACCCTAGCATGCCTTGTACATGCTAGGCAAGCTCTCTACCATTAAGCTACCTCCTCAGCCTTGAAATTACTAACTTTAGCGATGATGAGAAAATTAAATACCATATAACCCACAGGATAATCGGAACATGAAAGGAGATAGAATAATAAGCAATCATTACTACCATGATATTTTGAGCTTACCAAAAGAATTGTTTCCTGCACAGTTGCTTTAGTAACATAAAACAAAAAATTGTGCTCCAGTGGAAAGCTATGTATTGCCTATAATACACCTTTCCTAACTTATCTGACTATGATTCTCTGAGAGCTATTTTATAACTATATAAATTGTAGATAACAGTGAAACAAAAATAGCTCTTGTCTACAGATATGCAATTTCTTTCGGACCTCTCTTGCTCACTGTGGAAAAATCCAGTTTGGTCTCCGTTTATACCTAAATTTCAGTTTTCCTGCACCACAAATGTACAGTTTTAAATTTTCCTTCAAACTTGCTATAACCTCTTAATAGTATCTTCTTTAACAATTTAAATAAAATCTTTAACATGTTTATTTTACATCTGCATGGAAATCATGATTTTAGCGTTTTCAAAAAGTAACTTTTAACAGTCATTTTGGAAGAGAAAAAAAGGATTACTTTTTGAAATTTGGGGCCAAATGTTGCTCTTTGTCATTAACGTTTCCTTGGTTCTGCTGCTGGGCTGAAAGGAAGCACACTTGTTGTCCAGGAAATCCGTGGGTTTTGGGACCTAAGACTGATGAAGACAACCAAGTTGGATGCCCACAGTGAGGGACTCCGACAGTGAGGTAACTCCTTTACCAACCACCATCCACAGAAGGATACAGAGTTAACCTAGAGTGAATGCTTATGCTAGAGAAGGGGAGCAAGAAGAGACACCTGAGTGGCCTGGCAGGAACGGGGTCCTCATGTCAGGCACAGATCTTTCTCATAGCTTCATAACACATGGCACCTGTCCACTCTCCAGCAACAGATCACACTGGGCAATCAATGCCTATTCCATGAGAACAACATGTGGCATCGCTTCTCTGTCCATGCATGTGTCTGCTGTGTTCATTCTTGGTTTTCAGGAATTCAACAACTTATTAATCTCATCACATCCTATAAATGTGAAAATAGCGTGAATGCTTAAAAAGCTAGCAACACATGATTACAATTAAACAAAAGTGGAGACTTGTAATAAATTGAAAATGATGAGAGAATGACATCTGATACACAGAGGGGATGTATGTGATTGATTATGAAGTTCTGTCTGGATCTTTTCTTAAGGATTGAAGATAGGAGTAAAGGTTTTCTGCTCAAAAAGTTGAAGGCTTAAAAGAATAAAACACAATTGAGTCTAATATGTCATGGACTCACACACACACAAAAACAAAAATGGACCTCAGACCTCTTAATCCAAAGATACTTTTGCTATAAGAATAAGCAAAAACTTTTAACCCCAAAAATGTCAACATAAATTTTATCACAATCGCATGGCATTCAGAACTTGATTGTAGAACCAAGCCAATACTCATGAAAGTATACTGAGAAGTAGCTGAAATCTAGAGCATTAGATAGCTTTGCCCAGAAGGAAACTATATACAAGAAAATAAAGGCCCTTGTTTCTTGATGGAGGTAATTTCTCAGTGCTACAGTTTGTTAAAAACTTCCAGATGCACAGCATGTAGCGATGTGCAGGCTAGCTGCTTAAACTCCTGGGAAGCCATCAGTGTCTGCAGGCACTGGGCGGCAAGTTTAGGGGGATGTAGTCTGTCTGGTCAAATCTCTTTTATGTAGCTCACAAAAGCTTTGTTTGACATATATGATTTTTCCAGCCTTTCTCATTTGATCAACTTTCCCATCTTTTGTTATTTTACTGATAACTGGCTTCTCAGGGAAGGCCAAGTAGCTAGTTTTTAAAAAGAAGAGTCATTTTCTCTTTTAGATTTTCTTAAGGTCCATAGTTTGAGACTGTGTATTAAAAAGAAAATAAATTGTTCACCAATGCTCAAAACTTGTAAATGGCTGGGCAATTCCATGCCATGTTCCACAAGGCTGAGGAAGTGCTTCATTCAGCCAAACAAGTGTCCACAGCCAGCTGCTCCTGTAGCAGCCCAACACTGCTGACGACAGGGACATGCACTTTAACAGGAGATATGTCCTTTCAATTTCCCTTCTGTAATGCTTGCTATAGTATGGTTGTACACAGATTTGCACTTTCTCTGTGAAATGTACTGTGTTATTCATTCACTATTGGCTAAAATATTGTTAATTTCTAGAGATTTTTCCTATTGCTTAAACAGATGCTCAATTCCTGTATTCTCACTGGGAGAAAAAAACATGGTATCTGTACTGAACATGTATAGACTTTTCTTTGTCGTTATCCTCTAAATAACACAGTATATCAATTCTTTCCATAGCATTTACATTGTATTATTATAAGCAATCTGGAGATGAGAAAGTACCCAAAAGCATACACATAGGTTGTACACAAATCTTAGACCCTGGGATATGAGAGAGTCAGTATTCAACGATTTTGGAATCTATGGAAGTCAAAGAACCCATGTTCTTTGACATACAAAGGACACCTGTATTTCTCATACAGCATCTTGTGAACCAAGTATTAATTTTAGTCAAAACATTAACTGCTGTAAATAAACACATTAAAAAGGCAATGGACTGATATAACTTTGATGATACAGTGCCATAAGAATACATGGAATTAAGGCATAAATACACAAATTTTAAGAAAACACAGAAAACTCACTAAAAGTATAATTTGAAGGCTTAAAATAAATGACTAAAAAAGCTGATGAGGTAAGATGCTGAGTTTCTAAAATACAGTAGCACTCTCAGTGGCATAGTTCATGTACCCAGTTTTCCTGTGCTACCACAATAATTATATCTCTTCCTTTGCTGGAATACTATGACTCCTTAGAGACAAAATTGCACTGACAGTCATTTTTTATTCCATATATTTTAGTAGGTAATTTAACTTCCACCATTTCTAGTACTGCTTCTAGCACAGAATTTTGGAGATGAGGTCTGTGTTGACGAGTGGAAGATATCTTTAGACAGAGCAGCTTTGTGACACTGGAAGTTGGACTTTCAGCAACTTTCCGGTATCCTAAGAAATCCCAGAGTTCTTTGGAGATGCCCAAGGGCCCCACTGGGAAAGAGGTGGACAGTAGGAAGAAGGAGTACGTGGGGTTTGGGTTTTCTAACCTCCAAAGTAAATCAGAGTGCTTAACATTGTCTCTAATTTCATATACTGGGGTTTCTCACAATATTTCATTTGTTAAAAAAGATTCAGCCTTTATATGAAAAGTTATAAAACTCTTGAACCACTGGGTCTCCAAGCCTTGTATTAGCTTTAATATGTTAGGTTTACAAAGCCCTTGGAATGTTTCAGACAAAGGACTGGGAGGAGAATATTAATGGATATACAGAGACGGGCTATAATAAAAATTCTCAAGCAGTCAAGTTTTTGGCTATTCATTATAATCACCGGGAACTTTTAGGGACTCAGAACTTTATGGGTGCAAACTGCAGCCCATGCCATGGTGCTCAGAAGTGAAGCGGTGAACACAGTTATGCCAGGAGCCCACTCACCAGTCAGCATGTGCCGGGATCTGTCCCCAAGGGTCACCTGACCTCACTCATGTTGATCACCATCCTCGAAAGGTAGTTATTTAAGTACCTTGTTTCCATTTGAACTTCATCTCCTCTGACTCTGTGCCCTAAGTCCTCCAGTAATAAAATAACTTCAGTATCCCAAAGCTCATCCTGGATCCCTAGTACTGTCAGCGTATCTGGTCTGACTTTAAAGTAAAAAGATTAGTTTGTATGTGTGGTTTGTGAAAATCACTTTTATCTTATGATCATATTTGATTTTAGGGTGGCTGGATTCCAGAGCCCACGAGGGCACAACTGGAATTTCAGAATTCCTAGGAGGGTAATACAAACAACTTACCTTTAACAGCTCCCAGAACTGACCTACAGAAATGCTAGCCAAGACACAGGTCGATTTTCCTGACTTATTTAATTACAACATGCTGAGGCTCACAAGTGAAGCTATCATGGAGAATATCTCTGGCTCCCTAACTATTGTCCAGAATCACATTATAATAAGAACTGCAACACAGCAGGCTGTCTACGTATGGTGCAGGGAGATATGATGCTGAGAGATGAGCGGGGAGCTACTCTTTCTTTGGACTCTTCTCACATGGGCTCTTTGGGGAGAAAAAAGTAGATACCCCTGGCCCAATTACCTCTAGTTAGACATATGCTGGCTTTCAATATTCTAGAATGTACAAACTAGACGTGGCTATAACACACACAATTTACTCAGCCACTTGGCCCAAATGTAAAAATAGTATTTAAAAGTGTGCTGACTCTATCCAAATATGAAAACAAAAATGTTTTGTCTGGAAGACTAGCTCTTCTAAAATCTGAATTATTAATATCCAAATGAACAGACAAGGTTTTGGCACTTCTGGCAAATAAGGCCTACATTTACTAAACGTGCCTCTGTAGCAAAGACAAATTAAGGAGGAGAATACAAGGAAAAATAAAGGATTCATTTCCACTATCATACATGGCAACTAAAGTTAAAATGGAAGCTCCAGAGGCAACAACCCCAGAAGCACGACAGTAATTCCACACAGCTCTGGATTCCAAGAAATTACAAAATGGAAGTACAAACACTGCCCCAAACTGGTAAATTTAATTATCTTTGGCTCATTTATTCTACTATTGGAATGTTAGGCCACACTTCATGGCTTTGAACTAATCTACTAAACAACTACACTGCTCAATGATATAAAGGGAAAATTTATAGTTCTAGGTTCTTTTAAGTATCTTAAAGCTTATAGGATTTTCTAGTTTTCAAATACAGATGAAGAAACTACTAGCTTCGCTCCAAAATTGTTTCCATTGCAAACAGAAGTCAAGGCATAGAAGTCAACAAGGGATCTCATTGGAAAGAAGCTGGAGAAAAGGAGGAAATCCTGCTATTTAGCTCAGTTCCTCCTCCTTGTGGTCACAAAAGGGAGATGCCTGTCACCATTTCCTCAAGGAATCTAAATGACTTACAGAGGTCCCTGAAAGGAAGTGATATGCCTGTGGAGAAGGCTCAATTTGTAAGTGATTTCATTTCACTCTTCTGCATTTTTCTCCTTTTTAAAAGTCAATTTTAAAAATAGTATTTTTGATTACAAGATTGCTGAACAAACTGCCAAAGCAAGCAGTAACTATTGGTGTCTAAGAATTAGGAATGTGCGCGCATCACCAGCATTTCAACGCAGATTGTCAGGGTCTGGAGAGAAGGGTATAGATTAAACACCCTGGTACATTAAACACTGTGGGTTAAACACCATGGTACATTAAACCACTGCACAGAACTTTACCATTTCCACCAGCCAGAGAGGGTGGGGATGCTTCTATGTTTAACCATCACATACTGGGCTTCGGCCTGCAGCCTAGACTGACTCATACATTGTTTTCACATCCTCAGCTTCCATCAAACCACAAAGTAATGTTTATAACATGGTAGGATGGAACAAAGATAGTTTCATGATAGGTTTTGAATAGTTTCCACTCAAGATAACAGATTGATGTTATTTGGATGTCTAGCGAGTCTCCCCTTCAGCAGGAAATGCCCCCTTGGGTTGCAAAACAGTCCCGATTCTGGCTTTTTTCCCCACCAACTCACTACCTAATCCAGTGGATGAGAGGCATGCCCTTCCCAGACTGATGTTCAGATACTGTTTTGGTTAATGCCATGTAGTTGACTTTGCACAACTACAAAGCAATCAGAAGCACAGTAAGTTATTATGGTCTCCTACACATTCTCTGGATGAGCTAGAACAGTTCATCTCACCTCCTGTCGAATCTATACCCTTCTCTTCAGTAATCCCCAACTCACATAAGAACAGAATCACTAAGGCAAGAAAGAGAAACAGTATTTGAAGAATCACCTTCTTAATGAATCAGACAAGAGAAAATAAATGAAAACACTTCTCCAAGAGCCCATTTGTCTTTGGTCCTTTGGACAGCAGGACATTTTTCCAGCTGTCACTGCTGGACAACTAAAAGTACTACACCCAAACTGCTGTATTCATTAGGACTAGAACAATTTCACTTGCGTGCAGAGGGGCTCTTAGGCCACACTGTTGTTTGGTCTTCCAAGAAGAAGGTAATGCCTGCCGTTGTTTGGTCTTCCAAGAAGAAGGTAATGCCTGCCGTTCTCATCGAAGTAACATTTATAGCATTTTAATTTGCTTTCTTTCAACAAACTGCTTCTGACCATGTGTCATCTTACATAACTGAACATTGCCACCCCCCTCCTAGATGTACTCTTTCCATCATCTGTGTGGCTTGATAGAAAAAAATGCACAGTGTAAGTAAAAATCCATGTTAGTAGGAAATACAAGTTTTACATGATAAATTTATGTTAACAAAGTAATTTAAAGGTTTTTTTTTTTTTATTGAACCCAGGGCCTTCATAATAACCTATCTCCCCAGCATTATTTAGAGACAGGGTCTTGCTAAGTTGCCCAGGCCAGGCTGATTAAAGCCTCTTCTTAAACCATAGGAAAAGGTACACACACTCAAGGCCATGATTAATATTTATTTCCACCCCTAACTGACAAAAAAATAATGCCTCTAAGTCAGTCACCAGGGGCTACATTGCTCACATTATAAAAAAGAGGTAGGTTTACCTGCTTACATTTACTTTGTATGTAATCATTTTCATGTACTTGGAGGGTAAATAGGGACCTCAGAAGATATCTAGTATGCTTTTTTATCTCTAGCTAAAGTCTAAGCAGATGACTATCTATGCTACCTTTAATGATTATCAGTGAACAACAGTGCCCAAGTTCTGGGTTCAGTGCCCAATACCCAAATAGCAAATGTTATTCACCCTAAACTTTATTATGTGCAGGAATAAGTACAAGAACAAACAATCATCCCCACCCCCACCTACATCACTTGTTTGTTGCAGTGGGGCTATAGTTCTGGTCTACCAGGTACCAGTGTACTTTCATCTGCCCGTTAGTTCTTGGAAAGCCAGAAGTCAAGGGAGGTAATGCAGATTAGCTTCTTATCCCTTGCTAGAACTTTTATTTTTCATCAGAAGCCATATTTTTTTGCCTATTGTAAATTTCTATACCCCACCTTCAGAGAAAAAATTTTTCAAACTAGTATTTACAAAAATGAAAGGGATTTTGGTCATGGGCTCCAAAGCACACTACTATATTTTTTTATTGATTGTACTTTGTAACACCTGTGAATTCATGTCACTGTAAAATATCATCCTCACTAAAATGGAAGCTCCAGGAGGACATACATCATGGCTGCCTCATTCACGAGTGTATTCCTAGTACCTGGTACAGCATTTGGCAGACATACAGCAGGCAGACTCATTTGATCAGGAGAACTGACAAAGGCCTTTTGAAATCATTTTCCAGCACTCTTTGAAGACATGAAAAAGTTTGTAAAAGCTATACCTGGAAAGGATTTATACAAGATGGTGTAACACATTAAGGACAAAGCTAAGATTACTTTGGATTCTTTATTTCCCATTCACATGTTCCATCCGGCACACCCAGAGGCAGACGGCTGATGAGAAAGGTACAGAAAACACTGATCTAAACAGCTTTGGGTTAGCTGCCTAATTCCCACTGTTATTTATCAGCTGGATCACAGCAGCTCTTCTATAAGTATTCTTGAAGCACACATACTTTATGTAAAACTCCAAGAATAGAACCCAAGATGGAGTTTTACAGCCATTGCAAAGAACCAACTGATTCTCTCATATGAAGGTCAAATTTTAGGGAGGTCAAGTCACCAGTGTCAGTTGTTTTTCCACAGCTCAGTGACTGCTCAATGAAATATCCTGCTAAAGACAGCCTTGATGATATGTAAGGGCTTTTGTAGTATATTATTTCAGAGTTTCTTAAAAAGCAAATATTTTTAAAAGTAAAGTTCCTCTTGGGTTCAGATAAAAGGAAACATGGATTGTCAAGGGGGACAAATATGATCTAAAACTAGATTATGGCAATGGATGCCCAATTATAAATTTATGATAAATATTAAAATAGGTAACTATAAATTACACTCCAATAAATCATTTTAAAAGTCTGAAAGTGATTCAGATAACCTCTTTTTGTAAATTTTGTAAGTATGTATGAAATTAAAATTGGCATTAAGTTCGGCATTAAAAGCATAAAGACCTTTTACTATTCTCATGCTTTTCTTTCTTTCCTTTTGGCAATACCAGGGACTAAATCCAGGCCTCACATTTGCCAGGCAAGTACTCTACCACTGAGGTACAACCCCATCACTTTTTGTTCTACTTTGAGACAGGGTCTTGCTAAGCTGCCCAGGCTGACCTCAAATTTGCAATCCTCTTGCCTCAGCTTCTCAAGTAGTGGGGAATACAGGCATGCACCACCACACAACATTCCTTAAAAGCCCTCCTACTTCTCTCACACTTCATCTGAAGTGTCAAAAGTGCTCCCTGTAATTTTTGTAAAAAACTTTATGATGCTAATATAAATATCTATAAAGGACTAGCAGTGAAAGACTCTGACTAGTATGATTATCTGCATGAATGTTCTATAGGTATATTTATTTAATTAAGTATAGTATTTTTATTGAAAACCTACCATTTATAAGGCATTGGGGTCTGAGCAAGTTACACATTATCTCCTGGCCTCAGTTTTCCCATCTGTAGAGTTAAACAGTACATAAGAAAAAGAACAGCACTTAGTACTTAATGCATATTAATGTGCCAGACCATTTATCCTATCACCCTATGAAAAAGGTATTATTAGCATTGGGCAGGTTTGGGGGAACTTAGGTAAGTGGACCAGAAAGAAGCTCGCTAATTTTACCAAGGTTACACAGTTACTTAGTAGCAGATCCACGATTCCAATCTAGAATTATCAGGCTCCAAAATCAACATTCTCCATTCTTCCATAGATTTTGGTCTTTCGACGTCTTTAGAGATGGCATGAATCCTGACCTTCAGTATATTAGTCATTTGCTAAGTCCCAGGTTCCTCATCTGTGAAAGGAAATTACTAGTACTTGATTCGCTAAGTTGCTATGAAAATTTAAGAATGGATCTGTTACAATTAGAAGACTTTCAGTAAAGACTCTTTGTCATCCAACTCCCACAGAAGTTCCTTCCTGTGTATATATTTCAAAAATCTATAAATTTTATGATTTCCTTGTAGCCTACCTGGATAAGCCTCCCTGGGACAGAGATCTAGCAAAAATGATTACAGTGAACACAAACAACCTGGCTTTACTTCTCAACTATCAAGTCTTTGGCTCTGTGATGGCAACTGCCAACGGGAGTGTCAACTTCAAGGGGTGGGCATCTGTCCACAGGAACTGAGCTGAGGTCACAGACTTGCCTTGCTCTGCCCTACCAACAGATGTCTGGGTGACAACTTTTAGTCACTGCAAACCAAGGGTAGAGCCAAACCAGGTGGGAAGTGCTGTATCTCCTTTCTAATCCTCTTGGCCTGCCTGTTCATTCCCTAGGACAATACACTGACCATACTTCTAAATCGCCCATTTTCTCCTGGACAGTACTTTCAACAGAATACCTCTATTCTGATGTGCCTGGTGAGTGTACAAGCAGAAGGGAGTGTGTCTGTAATCATGGTCTGTCAGCAAGAAACCTTTTTGATTCCGTGTCTTAGAACGCACACCCTCAAAGTTTACCCTTCAAGTAGCCAGGTAAAAACTGCTGTAATGTGGAGCTCTAGTGGTGGCAAAAGGGTAAAGCAGCTGTTACAAGAAAAAAAGCCAAAAAAAAAAACAAAAAAATCACCATTTATTATTAAATTACCATGTTCAAATGAAAAATAATCCCAAATAATCATCCCCAGTAAACTAAATGGAATTGTTTTCTTCCAGGTTACAAGTTAGACTTCAATAACTAGCCCACATTAGACACCATGAAGCAGTAATGTCTCCTCAGAAAACAGAGCTCAGGGTTGTAGAGGTCACTTTTCACCACACTTGCTTAGACTCCTATTAAACACTAGCTACTTTTCAGATAGGAAAAGTACCGTATACAAAAAATAATTGCTAGACTCATGAAAAGGTAGATATTAAATGGTTCCTCTTAAAAGAGAAATATAGATCATAAATAAAAGTAAACTAAAGGAGATACATCAGAAACAAAGACTGGAGATGTGGGAAGGGATCAAGGGAAGGCAGGCAAGTTAAAAGAATCAGAAATGATCCTGATATGCTATATAGATGTACCAATTCCTCAAAATAAATGTAACTATTATGTCTTACATACACTGATGATAATTTTTAAGTGCTGGACTCCAGTGGTATGAGTATGAAGTCCTGTACCATACCAACTGTCTTGGGAATTTAAACAATCCCTGCATACTGAGAAGCTGTTGTGAGTTAACTCCCGTACTAGAAGTGCCTTTCTTGAATATCCAACTTCAGATATCTTTCCCAGCAAAAAAAAAACAACCAAGAATGAGGTCTATAATGACAAATGTTGACATTTTATTTTCCTGTTACCTAATGTGTCTTTTCAATCAAAAGTCTTCAATTAAAAACTATCATCAACAGAATATAAACAGTACTTTTTTTTTTGTTTTGTTTTTTTTTTGGGGGGGGGGGTTTTCCTCCGGTACCGGGAACCGAACTCACGACCTCGTGCTTGCCAGGCAGGTGCTTTTGCCGCTGAGCTAAATCCCCAGCCCCTATAAACAGTACTTTTAACAGTATGCTGTACAACCTAGAGTTGATATGGCATTTAAAATTTCTAAGCATGGTACTGGTTTAGGTGTGTCAAAACAAGATATCATGTGAAGAAATAAAATCTCAGAATATAAGAAAGTAAGGAACTCTCCTTTCACATCCTGTGCCACTTTAAAATGGGCATATGTGCTAAGAATTGTGTCCTTAGATGATTTCATCACAGAAACATCACACAGTACACTTACACAAACTAAGGTGGCCATGATGCCATGAGGCCATAACATCTGGCACCACCATCACCTGTGTCATCTGTGGGTGACGGAACAACCTTGTGCACCCCAGGACTCTCTAAGTCTCTAAGAACCATGTCCTTGACCATTAATGAAAATGTAAGAGACTCACTCTCCACATATGATGACAAAAGAAACTAAAGTGTTCATAAATGCATTAATAGCATTTATCTGAAAAACACCTCAAGAGTCATAGGTTTTATGGCTTATATCACAGAATCCATCTAGAGGTGACCACCAAGCCTCAGAGATCTGTGAATGAAGATTTATCAATTATGGGGGAGGGAGATGTGATTCACTGAGGTTTCTCTTCTCCATCCTTCTGTTATGCTATCATTAATATAGTTCCCCTGAAACCACACAGAAAAAACAAATGGTAAAAATATAAGAGCCTTTTCTGAGAAATCATTAAGGATAGTTTTGTAATACAAAGCTCAAGATAAAGAACTAATGTCCTCTTGGTCTTCACCTTTCACTATGGAATAGGAGAAAGAATTTTCTTGATAGAGTGGGGGAGAAAGTAAAGCAGTGCAGGTGTTTTCTAACATAATCCTCACCAAAGAATAAACAGAAACATGCGCTAGTGCAACTTACCCACTAGGGAATTCAGAATCTAACAGTTCTACAGTCCTTTTCACCAGACATTAATTTCATAAAGCTGAAGAATACTTCTCAATCTGTGAATCTAAGCCCTTTGTCTTTGTACATCATCTTGCCCATATTTTCCATGGTAATTCTCTCCATCTCTTGCTTTCCCTACCAGACCTTGGTATGCTGCTTACAATAATATCTGGGACTTTATTTGCATCCCTTTAACTGAGACATGTTGATTTTATTAAAGCAAGTTGGGTCTGCATTCTTTCTTTACTGCTATTACAGGTAGACTTGTCAGACACACGACTATTGATTTCAAATGCACTTCTATGGAAGAGACCTCGTTAATAAGTTCCATTTTACCTGCTGGGCAGTTACACTCCGAAGGTGCTTCTCTCGCGATTCTTATTTTAGCCATGTGTTCATAGGATTTCTGCAGGAAGAGAAGAGGCATGAACACTCATCAGTAGCACTATAAAGGAATGGATTCCTTGGGGACTCTGGCCATATGCCTGATTCACCAGCATTTCGGAGCTTGCATGACTAACATGTACATATGTACTTGGACCTTAGTCAAAAGGTAACTGTACCCAAGCCCTAAAAAAAGAAAATGACCATTGACATGGTAGCAAGATTGCTGGATTTGTCTAACATCTTTCTGCCTTCAGCCCCACTGCCCTCTCCCTCAGCCCAGGCATAAGCAGTCAGTGCTAAAACCTGGCACAAATGTGTGCACTTCTAGGTAAACTGAGGCTCACCAGTGACGCCCACTATTTTATACATATTGTGTTGCGGCTGCTGCCAAGCAGCCTCCTGTTGATAGAGCAACTTCAAACACCCCCCAACTCTCCCCTAAAAGCCGTCCTTAAACATGATGCAGATTCCTTTCAATTCTCACCCCAACCGCACTGCTCTGCGTTCACAAGTACTCGGCACTGCACCAAAAATAAAGCTACTTTTTAAAAATTTTTCAACTTTTGATATGAAAAGGCTCAATAGGCAAAAATGTTGACTTTAAATCACATACGGGATTACTTCAGTCTTAAGAGAGACTGCCTTTTGTGTATTAATAACACCTCTAACTCTAACCTCCACGTAAGATGTGAAGCATTTAACAGATGTTATCTCTGCAAGGAATATTCTCCATACAGCTGAGAAAGAGTCACATGAGACTCCAGAAAACTAGAAAGATAAAATGTCCCCTGCCATCCTGGCCACTCTTCCTCCCCTTCACCCCTCTCTGTATGCTTAGCAGGCAAACGTTAAAGCGGAGTAGGGGACGATGACAGACTTGGTGGTGTCAAGAGATGTGCACTTGTGCAAATACATGCCACACGTGCCTGACACGGCCGCACACAGTCAAAGCGGGTGTGCATGCTCAGGGGGCTCTCAGGCTGCTCCTGCGCCCAGACTCCTGTGGAAAATGTTACCCACGTGCAAAATACCCCAGTCTCGCACACCTGAGCCAGAAGGCGCTCCACTTTCTCCTGCACCACGGCCTTCAGCTGATCCAGGGTGTCAGGCAGCAGATGGATGGAGGGGGCGCCTTTGGCGGATTCCAGCGCAGCAACCCTCGCCTGGAGGTCGCAGGTTTTCACCCCGAGGTACAGACACGAAGCCAGCGCGGCCACGGACAGGAGGGAGGAGAGGGCCGCGCATGGGGGCGCGGTGCGGGTGCAGGGCGGGCCGGGGGGCTCTGCGGACCCCGGCTCCCGCGCCGCGCCCTTCCCTGCGGGCTTCTTCGGCAGCATCGCGGCGGGGGCGGCGGGCTGGGCTGCACCTTCCCCCTCGGCGTCCCGCGGGGATCTCAGGAGAAGCGCGAGGACGATTCCTGAGAAGTTCAGTTTGTTCCTGCGGCTGCAGGCGCGGCGGTGGACGGACGCGGGCTCAGCGTGGGGACCCGCGCGCGAGGAGCATCCCGCGGCGGCCGGACGAAGGGACACCTGCGCGCCGCCTACCTGGCGGAGCCGGGACACCCGGACCTGTTGCTTCGCTTACTTCGCTTATCTCTGCTGGCCGAGATCTGCCCACGCGCGACCTGTGTCCCACCTGGATGCAGGTCCGCGAGAGCGCAGCCCACGAAGGGTGGCCAAGGGCACGGGGGAGAACGAGGATGGCCCTGGAGCGAAGGAAAGGACCGAGGCTACCCGAAGCGTCTATGGCTCTGTGGCGTGTGAGCCTTAAATACCCTCCGGGACCCCGGAGTGTGAGTGCGGGCGGACGCCCCGCCCCGACCCCGCCCCGCCACTCGTTGTATTAGCATAATGTATTCACCTTCGCCCCGCCCATCCTCCCTGGACAACCCCCTCCAGGGGGGCGGGGAGCGGAGCTGGAGGTCGGCTATTAGCATAATATATGCAAATACTGTAGCCGGAGCAGCCGCTCTGATTGGACAGGAGCTCGGCGCCCCTCCCCTTCACCGAGTAACTTCAGCGTTCCGAAAGGCCCGAGCCCCGGGCCGTAGCGGGGTGGGCGGGGCGGAAGGCGGGGCCCCGCCAGACCCAGCCGCAGATCCCCCTTCCATCCCGCCTGGAAGTGGGGCGCTGCCTCCACCGGGGACACAGTGCAGCCCATCGTCCCGGCTCTCCGGACCCTCGTGACGCAGCCCCGAGACCCTCCTCCCTCGGTCCGACCTTGTGGAGCCGCCCCCTCCAGCCCTGGTCTCCAGTCCGGATGAGGGTGCTAATGCGTTTTCCTGACTCCCTGTTTTGTAGGCTTGAAAAAGGGAGTGTTGAGGTATACGCATTTCTCCGGATTTAGAAAAGGACTGAAGAGTGAGGTCAATTTTTCCTCTTCCCTGACTCTCCTGTGCGATTCCCTCTGGGTCAAGTTACAGAGTCTCCAAAGGGATTTTTGTAAGATGCCAATAAGTAGCGTTTTGCATCTACTCGACTTGGGAAAAATAATGCCACTGGGTACTCCATAAAGCTCTTACCGCTTGCTCAGAAGAGCACATAGTCTCCCTCCCCTTCAAGCTAACATCAGGTCCTTGCTCACCATTGTAAGCAACCTACAAAATCCTGCACCGAGCTGATCTTTCTCGCCCAGGTAGACAGACACAGTTCTGCTAGGTACGAGAGTAAGCAAATTTCAGCAACATCATTGAGGGATGAAACAGACAACACAGGGTGGGGAGACTGAACTTTGCTAATTTCGAATCCATACTTCCTTGCATTTGTATCACATAGCGTCTCATAAAGACCCAGAACATCAGAATCACCTGAGTACATTTAAATTTGGAGAACCCCAGCCTGGCTTCTTAGTCAGAAATTACTACAACCAGAAGCGCAGCACTGTTTGAAGAATCCCTCCAAATGGTCTCATGCACGCTGAAAGTTTGAGACGCTGGTATAACACTTTACAAAAATGCCTTTTTATATTTGAACCTCACAACCCTGTGATCCAAATGAGGAGTCACTGTACCTGTTTTATAAATAAACAAGCCACATTTTATTACAATTAAATATATTTCCAGGTCTAGGACCCAAGCAATGAGCACAGATTTATCTGTGTGTGTGTGTGTGTGTGTGTGTGTGTGTGTGTGTGTGTGTGTGCCCTGATTTAATCCAGGACTTCATTCATGCTTTGCCACTGAGGTAGATCCTGAACCTGCTACCAATTTTTCAATATGTCATCTATTTCAGACTTTCCAGGTACATCTCTAACTCTTTTTTTTTTTTTTTCAAAGCCTTTGCTCTGCCTCTCCTTTGAAATTTCATGCTCCCTGGTCTCTATCTCCTGCCATCCTCTCTTCGATACACCCTCACCAATAGAATGCCTCATTGTCATTTTCACACTGAGGAGCAGAATCCAATTCTCCTGGGCCTCAGTAGAGCCGCCTTCTTGTGGGCTCCCTCTACTCTCATGTCCCCTCGCAACCTCAGTTTAATCTACACCTCACCTCCAAACTCAGCTGTTTTTTCTGCTTCCCATTTCAGGACAGAGCTGCCATCCATCCACTATCTCTAAGCCAAAAAACCCATGGACAGGTCCTACCTTCTCCCCTGCCCACCTCTTCTTTGCTACCTAAGTTCCTTCGATAGTTCCCACTGTTCTTAGGATAAAAACCATGTGCCCGCTACCTCTTGCCACTTGGTATGTGCCTCCTGCATGTTCTCTTCACTCTCCTCACCAGTTTCTATAAAGCATGAAGACAAAGACGGTAAAGAACTTTTATTTTGGACAAAGCACCACTCTGATGATTTCAGTAGAAAAGCCATTTTCTACCCTGACGATGCTGACAGTTGATACTCATAAAATGGTCAGTGGAAACTGGCCATGAGAAGGTACATTACTAACTCATGAGCGCTCTCAGAACCATCAGATCTTAGTAGAGAGATAGAGTTGGAATTTTGTGGATTTGAAACCTTTATCCAGAGGATTAGATTTGCTTTATATCTTTGGTGGGCACAATACCTCAGAAATGTACCAGCCGTTAGCACTAAGGTTTCAAAACCCAATAGATTCTCTGCATCAAGCACAAAGAATGTGTGGATTAACAAAGCTCGGGGTGCTTGAACCTGTGTTGGTCTGCAGATTCATCAGAGCACAGTTGTTATTTCGGCTTCTATGTGGAGAAGGATTCAAAAAAAGTAAAAATAGCATTTAAAAATGCTATAGTCCAGCTGACTACAATTTGCCTACAACTGATATCAGTAGTTGTAAAATTTGAACAGCTGGTTGAAGAGCAGGTATGTGGGGGGAGGGAATAATAGCAAGCCCTACCATTGCCTGTGTTTATGCCCCAACCTCCAAGCCTATGAATATGTTATGAATATGTTACTTCACATGGCAAAACAGGTTTGTGGAGTTAAGGGTCTTGAGATAAGGAGCTTTTCTCAATTATGTGGCGGGGTCCAATGTAACCACAGGATCCTTAAATAAGAGGAAGGAGAGCAGTGACAACAGCAGCAAAGGTCACAGTGATGAGAAGGCTGGCTTTGAAGATGCAAGGATCACAAGCCAAGGAATGTAGATGCTTTCTAGAAGCGGGAGAAAGAAAGGAACAAGTTCTCCCTTGGAATATCCAGAGGAAGGTGTTATGGCTTGGATCTAGATGTTCCCGAAAGCCTCATGCACTCAGAGGCGGGAACTTCGGAAGGTGAATGGATTAGGAGGGTGGCATAACTGACTTGCTGGTAGGAGGTGGGGTCCGGTTGGAAGAGGCTGGTCACATGGGCATGGACTGGAAGGGTTTATTTCCCTTCCCAGCACCTCTCTTGACCTCCTGCTTCCTGTTCACCGTGAAGTGAGCCACTGTTTTCTGCCAGGCCCCTCTGCCATGCTGTCCTGCCTTGGAGTCAGCCAACTATGTACTAAAATCTCTACAAACTGGGAGCCAAAGTGAACCTGTCCTCCTTTAAATTGCAAGTGTAAGATATTGTGTCTCAGCAACAAGGAAATTGGCTAAGGCCGAAAGCTGCCAACACCTTGACTTTAGGACTCCTGACCATCAGAACCATAATGTTTGGTTTAAGTCACTAAATTTGTGGTAGCCTATTAGTTACAGCAGCAAAGGGAAACTCATATAATTACAGTCACAATAGATCAGCCTTTGTCTGCTACCTCATCATGAGCAGTACTGGAACACTCCACAGCTGTAATGCCTTAGAACTCAAGCAGACACTAGAGTAATAAATCTCATCTCTCAAATGCTTCCGCATTTGTGTCCCATGGCTATGTTCCCAGGTAAGCCACACCTTCTCTCTCATCACATAAGATTAGGATGCCCTCTACAGAGGTTTATTAAACTGAACACGGTGTGTTCTATTTCCTTGATGTCTCCTTTTGGCTCCACTCAAAAATAATAAAAATCACCAAGCAGTACAATCCCTCTCATCTTTCCTCCCTCCTACTGCTGGGCTGGCCATGAGCCGGACTCCAGTCCAGCCTCGCTGCTGATGCCAATCCTTGGGTCACAAGGAAAAAAGAAACAGAGCCTGCTGACAAAGGCTGGCAGGAAGTCACAGTGAGAAGGAAGGGGCCTGGGAACAAAAGCAAGAAAAAGAAACAAACATGAGAAATAGAAGAAAAAAAATTTTTTAAAGCAGGTAGAAATGAGGTGTTTTCTTCATAGAGAAGGCATAAATCTGCTCCTAATACTTCTCACAGGCAATCAATAAAGGGACAGATGTGAAAAGCAAACACATATTTCAAATGTTGATGTTTTCTGTGTATTTAGAAAGATTATTGATCAAAGTGAGTCACTGGAATACACAGGTAGACACTAATTAAATCACAGAAGAATATTTGACTAAGAATTCTCATTTAGCACCATTAATTTTTGAGGCTAATGAATTTTTCAAACCACGGCTTTAACCAACGTTTGCCCCAGAAGTTACAAACAGAAGCGAATGTTGGAAAGAAGCTGTGGCCTGCGAGAGCTTTGACACCGCCTGTTGTGTCCTCTAATACCTTCATACTCAAAATGCAGGAGTAGATTATGTATGAGGTTACACGCACCATTTCATAGACTTCAGAGGCAGGTGCGACTTCAGAAACAGCATGCAGAAAGACAGCTTCCCCAAGGGCGTGGAGCAGCCCAGAGGAGTTAAACTGACCCTTAAAAGACACCCTAATCCAGCCAGGCAAATTTCAATAAATCACAAACAAATTATAAATATCTTCAGGAACAGAAGAGTGGAAAAGGGTGAATTGGCTCTTAGTGACAGCCGAGAAATTCCTTTTCCTGCAAATCAAGGAATTGATCCCATTTACACAGGTCTGTTAGGCAAATGGCTTGCAACTGTGAATCCAGTCATCTGAACAACGCTCACCCTCCACAACCAGCCCACTGTGCAGCCAGTCTTATGTTTGCTGTTGTGTTTTATTTGGAGGGGGGAGGTGAAATTTTTTCTCAAGCTTTAAGTGATAGGTACTAACTCCACTTAACTGGCTTTTCTCAATATTGACTAATTCACACAAGCAGTAACTTTTCACTGAACTAGCCCTATGAGCCTTTTCATGAATGCTGTGTAGACAGAACGTGTCCCTATCATGAGTCCACTCCTGGTGTGTCATACAGTCCCCCCCCCCTCCCGGTCAAACCACCTAAGGCCATCATCCAGCTCTGCCATCTAATTACTGTAGGACCTGAAGTAACTTACTTAACTGTTTTGTACCTTCATTTTCTCTTCTATAATAATAGTTAGCCATTAGGATATTTATGGTGAATAAATGGAGTGGTGTATGAAAGCATTACAATACCTCATAGATGTTAAGTACAAGACACATTTTAGCTCTTACTAATGCTATTATTATGTGTGTGGGGGGTGGTGGGGAGGTACTGGAGATTGAACCCAAGGCTTTGGCACTGAACTACATCCCCACCTCTATTTTTTATTTTGAGACAGCTAAGTGGTCAGGGTAGGACTTAAACTTGAGATCCTCCTGCCTCAACCTCCCAGAGTACTACAGTTACTAGATGTGTACACTACCCCCAAGCCATTATTATTTTAAAAGTATCAGTTATTGATCCATAGACATTGAGAGGTAAAAACAATTCACACTCTCATTCCACAGGTACTTTTATATCTGAAACATGAGTTCAGTCCTATTTCAGTTTACAAGGATGGAGTAGCACCAGGGCGACCTTTCAGCCATTGGATGATTTGAAGAATTCCTTATGCCATACCACAAATGATGTGTTTTATGTCATTTTAGATTTGTTTTGCTTTTTCTAGGACTTCATGTAAATAGAAGCACACAGTAAGTATTCTTAAGTGCCTGGCATCTCTTGTTCAACATGTTTTTGAAATTTACCCATGGTGTTTAGGTAACGACATTGTTTCCATTTTTATCATGGAGAAATGTTCTTTTGTTTGAATATAACAGAAATTGTTTAATCACTTGTTGATGAACACTTGGATTATTTCCAATATTTTGCCAGTGAATAAAGCTGCTATGAATATTCATGCACACATCTTTTTATTTTGTATATTTCAAAATATATAAAGAATAAGTTCATCACATATGTGATGTCAGATTAGCTAAAACACAAAGAACAAAAAGAGCATATAGCTCTATCAGGTAACCAAATATTTTACAAGGGTGTAGTAATCAACAGAGTGTGATCTGTTTTTCAGGGACAGAAATTAAACCAAAGGAAGAGAATTGAAAAGCCTGGAAACTGGCCTACTCACAGTCAACCCTTACAGAATGATAAGGAAAAGATAGAGTTTTCAATTGATTGGACTGTATGTTCATTTTGTATATATTCTGTGTATATTCATTCTGTATATTCATACTGAAGAACTAAAAGTAAAGCCTTTTATCACAGAATACACAAAATGAAACACATAACTTATAACCTAAATATGAAAACTAATGTTATAAAGCATTTAGAAGATAATATAAGAAATAGTTTCATGACCATGGATTAAGTCAGGGTTTCTTAAAATATATGAAGAACTAGCACACAAGAAATGATCGATAAACCTGAATGCATTAAATGAAGAATTTCTGTTTAACTTTGAAAGAAAGCTTAAAATGAGGGAAAAACAAACCATAGAAATGGGAAACATATTTGAAAATGTAGAAATAGAAAGGACTATTATCTAGAGTATGTAAAAATTCCTACAAATTGGCAGGTCATGGTGCCACATACCCATAATCCCAACACTCAAGGGACCGAAGTAGAAGGATCTCCATTAATTCATAGTCAACTTGTGCTACATAGTTAGACTTTGTCTTTAGAAGAAGAAGAAGAAGAAGAAGAAGAAGAAGAAGAAGAAGAAGAAGAAGAAGAAGAAGAAGAAGAAGAAGAAGAAGAATTCCTACAAACCATAAAACATTAATGGGAAAATTGCAAAATTTCAATAGGCTTTTTCAAACTAAAAATAGCCAATAAGCATTTTTAAATGTGCTCAACCCCACAAGTAATAAAAAACACTGCACTTCTAATCACCATATGTACCACTACTCACTCACCAGAAAGCTTAACAAAAAAGATAGACAGTAACAAATATAAACCAGCATTCAAAGCAACAAGAACTCTGACATGCAGCTGGGTGAAATGTAGATTTGCACAAGAACTTTGGACAACTGTTTGGCACCATTTATAAAGCAAGCATAGGTGAAGCCCTACAGGAGTACTTGGAAAAGAGGATTAGCAGAAGTCTGTTCGTGGATGCTATGGGCTTTCGGTGGCTTCACTGAGGGCTGAAAGGCTAGTGAGGGCGACTGCACAGGCACCATAGGCTGGAGACTTGTGCTATACAGAGGCAGGTGTGGACACACTAGCATCTGGGGAAGAAGCAAAGCAGGGAAATGTGCTCCATAAGTTGCACTATCTATCTAAGAAAACCCCATCCAGTGTTGAGGCTGCCAACAGCTTTGCTCATATTGTGTAAGTAAATAGCAAAGGAGAGATACAAGCAGAGGAATGACTGCTAAACACAAAGAAACCAGGACTTGTTGGGAGGAAGGTTTTCCAGATCCCCAGATGACAATTGACATTAACCTTAACAGAGTACTTTTGAACAAGATCAAATGCAGAGACTTGGGGAAACAGAAAAGCTGAGGGTCTGGCCATAAACCCTTGTGTTAAGACCTCAGAAATATCTACAATGAGAGCTCAGAAAACTGTTTAGCCAGACAGTAAGCTTCTAAGAAGCTTGAGTAACCCAAAGTAGAGCATAGTTCATCTCAGTAAATGCCAATAAGATTTGTGGGAGACCAGTAAACTTTTTAAGAAAATTATATTAACAAACATGTCGGCACTAGAAGGAATAAGGACAATTAAAAAAGAAAAGAGGCCTTTGGAGCCTTAACTTCTAGATGCAGCAAGCAGACTGAGAAAGTTCTTCAGTCATGGGAAGGATGAATGGGTGAGAGTTCAGGGAGCAAAGGTCAGAGAACAGAAGAACTAAGAGCCACAAGAAATCATTCCCAGGAAAATTTAGGTCTCTGTCCTTACCAAAGAACTGCCAGTATTTGCTTAGCTGAATTTCACATGTTCTATAGCCTGGTTACTCTTGTTGTCTTTTTCCTCTCCTTTTAAATGGAAATGACTATAACAATTATCCCATGCCTGTCCCAAACAATGTGTATTTGAAACATACAATGAAGCTTTAACTTAAAAAATTATTACAGTAAAAGACATAGCACCATGAATCCTCCTTCAAAATCTTCACTCTCCCTTCAAACACACTTATCCCATCATTCCTGCTATTTTTTGAAGCAGCTCTGGAAGTCCTCTTTCATGAGTGTCTTTCCAAGGTGTGATCAAAAATACACAAAAGTGCTGCTGCCAACACCATCCAATAAAAAGGCAGTCTCATGAAAACATGACGCTGTGTCTTCATCCACCTTATTCACCAGATCTGGTGCTGTGTGACCTCTAGCTCTTCCCTGAAGTCAAAATGACCATGAAAGACAAATGTTTTGAATCCACTCAGGACATGGAAGCAGCCATGAACAGGCAACTAAAGACACTCTGGAAAGAGGACTCCAAAACTGTTTCAGAAAGTGGCAGGTATGATGGGATAAGTGTGTTTGAAGGGAGAGCAATATTTTTTAAGGGAACTAATAGCAATGTGTCTTTTACTATACTAAAATTTTAATGTAAATATTCATCATATTTTTCAATTACACTGTGTATGTAAAATGAAGTGTTAATAAAGCCATAAAAGGGAGCAAAATACTGATAAATGCTACAACCTGGATTAACCTCAAAAACATGCTAAGTGAAAGAACCCAGATATACAAACTCACATATTATGTGGTTCTTTTATATGCTATATCCAGAAGGAACAAACCCATACAGATAAAAAGTAGATTAGTACAGCATACAATTAGAGTTTGTAGTTTTTAGTGAGAAATCTTTTTTAAAATAAATTGTACTGCTTTCTCCCTGTACAGTGTGTTTGGCAGGGTATCTCAACATCCCCAAAGCAATCAGCATTAAAGATCAAAGTGATTTTTTGTGAGGGGCATATAATTTTTCCCAGAGGATCTTCACATATCCAAGAAGCATTTGACGTCTCGCTTTGATTATTTACTATAATGAGTGGGATGTTGAGCTGATTGTTAACATGGTGCACATGTGTTTGCTCCCATCACTAATGTGTCTGGACCTAAGATGTGACTCAGAAAATTCCTAGAAATTCACACTGGACAGAAACCTTTGCCCATGGGTGGAGTGTGTCACTGGGGAGACTGGAGTAGTCGGCTGTAGGTGACGCTCCAGGCAGGCTAATTCCATGATCACCTCATTAATGAAGTCTTCCAAACTACCCATTTTATAGGCTGCTTGTACACATCCAGAACCTGAGTGGGAACTTTCTCTGATCCGGGAATCCAAGTCTTATAAGATTGGTGTTAGGTACTATTTTGTCCCTGTGACTTTGCTGCTCCATGTTGTCATAGAAACAAAGCCAATCCAGATAGCTTTATACAACCCTTGGTTTCACAAGGCTCCTAAAATGACTGATGGGTTCTTTCCAGTAACCTGCTTTGGGTCCTAAAATCAAGCACCATGTGAGGTCCTGTGGGCACCAGGCTCAAGGCCAAACTCTATACTGCTGCACCCCAAGTTCACACATATGATAGATGCCCCACTGCCCAGGGTGGGCCCAGGTTGGGTGCACACATGCTCTCTGGAGTGTGGGGCTGAGGAAGAAGCCTGTGGAGGCCTGAGAAAGGGACTTGGCCCTGTCAAGCAGGCAGTGCTGGCAGGTGGGAGGTACACCTGGTTGGGCACATGTCCTTGGGCCTGGGGCCTTTGGCCCTGGGAGGAGGTGCACAGCTATAGAAGAGCATAGACTGGGTGCCAGAAGAGAATAAGAGTAGTACTGCCCCAGGCTCCTGTTCAGCACACTTTGCAGTTTTGAACAGTTCCATTAACCACAACTTCAAGAATCAAATTAGAACCTGGACTGGTAGGCAAACCTGTAATCCCAGCACTCTGGGAGGCTAAAACAGAAGGATCACAAGTTCAATTTAGCAAATCAGCAAGACCCTGCCAAAATTAAACAGGGGCTGGAGATGTAGCTCAATGCCAAGGCCCCTGGAGTCAATCCCCAGTACCAGAAAAAGAGAGGGAGAAAGAGGCAGAATCGTTTCACTTAAGAGCCCCCTTGGCAAAGTGAGGAGTCAGTGGAAGGGAAGACACTGAACGGGGACAAGCCCATCACCAGCCCGTCCCAGGGAGAAGGGAGTGACACATTCAGCTGCTGACCTCAGATGTTTCTGTCCCACTACTCTTACCAAAGCAGGGCTCACCTGTTTCCCCCAAAAGGCCAGGAATCTAATGTTAGGGCTAGGACTGGAGGGAGGCAAGAGGGGAGAGTCCAGCCAAGGTGGTGAGTAAGGCCCCACCCTCCTGCTGTTCCTAGGCCATCCCACAGAGGGGTCCACTTTTCTTCCTCTGTCACCTCCTGGGTGTGGCAAATGCTTAAGTGCACCAGTTCCCGCTCTTACCCCACTTTCTCTCAAGCCCATCCTTCACTTGCTGGGCCTTTGGTGCTATGAATAAGATGGTTTCTCTATTTGTGCAGATATTTTAGTTTGTTTTGCAGTAAAGTTGGGCTGAAGTAGAGCTGACTATTCCTGGAGGTAGGGACCCTGAAATGGCTTCCAGACATTTGATTTCTGGCAAATTGAGTTTCAGGGCATAGACCTCAAATCAGGCTATGAGCCCCCTCTGAGGAGTTTGCAAGGCACTGTGTAAGGGACAGTCACTTCTGGGCACTGGTATTTTTAAGTACTGTAGGAAGCCATATAAATATGTGAAAGATGTGAGTTGTATGTTAGGAGAATTGTAATCCCAAGTGCGAGTCAGAGCGCGTAAATAACAGGCCGGAAGGAGGAAGGCAAAGTGCAGAAGTGAACTCAGTCTAGAAGTCAGAAGCCTCAAGACTACAAGTTGGAACCAACACGTCATGTTTTGTGAGGAGTATAAATCAAAGGCCTGAAAATGGTAGGCCACAGACTGAATGCAGCCCACAAACGTGTTTGATTTGGCCCACAATGTGTTTTAAAAATAGGAGATTTCCCATTTAAAAAAAAAATCTAGATTTCCATCTTCTGAAAGCTAGCAGACCTGGCAGGCGTCCTCACCGCCCACTGGCAAGGGTGGCTGGGGCTGCAGGCTGCGGCCACACTGCTTCAATTCACTACATTTCCATCAGCTCCACTCGCCCCACTCAGCTGCACACTTGCCTCACTCCAGCCAATGAAAAGTGCTCTGTGAGTGCAGCTGCCAGCCCTCGTGTGGAAGTGGACAGCCAGTGTCCACATTTATATCCACCCACTCCCCACCACACTTTGTTAACCCACTTCACTCAATAGAGGTCCTCTCCTGTCACCTTCAACCGCTTGAGTGAGATGGTTTTCTATGTGCAGCCGTGTAGCCGTGGGAGAGCCAGCCCAGAAAAGCTCCTTCCCAGCACTTTCTAGCCAAAGGCCTTAATGAGAGCCATCAACGAGAACTGTTTCCAAGAACACTTTAGGAATTCTGTTCTGGCTATTACGGTCTATGTTGAATTTTAAATCTCAGGTCCCAGTATTTCTCCCCCAAATCTTACAGCATACTTCATCATCTGACCATCCATAACTAGAGGAGTTGGGTTTTATTTGTGTGTTTTTGCAGTACTAGGGAATTGAACACAGGATTGAATCTGCCGAGCTACATTCTCAACTCTTCTGTATTTGTTTTGGTTTGAAACAGGGTCTTACTAAGTCACTAAATTGTGCAGGCTAGATTCTAACTTTTGATCCTCCTGCCTTGTTCCCTCAGAGTGCTGGGATTACAGGTGTGTACCACAAACCCTGCTCTAAAAGGTAATTTGTAGTCTAGCCCAGAGGTGTAGGAAATGGGACCTCAGCTATAGGAGAATAGCCTTGCAACAGCTCCTGGAGCTTCCATTAACTGGTGACTCGAAGGAGGTGAGGCCTTCCGGAGGCTATAGGGAAAGACACAAGGGACATCAATAGCTTCAGATCATCATAAAGAACAGTCCTGTTCTGTGGAGGGGACAGGAGAGCTTGTTTTATTCTAACAGTAGGCTCGCTATTGTCTCTCTGTAGGACCCTCATCTGGACATGGGCCCTCAAGAGGCCTGTGTCCTTTTATAGCTGGAGACTCAGAAAATACCTATTATTATGTGTTTATTATCCAGCAGGATAGGATTTGGACTTTTTAAAAGAATATGAGTTTTTATGATCTTGTTCTACAAAGAAGAAAGAGCCAGAGGCACAGAGACTAGAAATTTAAAGTCTCTACAGATGTAAACAAGGAAATAACAATACAGGAAAGGAACAGTTGGGGGTTGGGCACTTCCAGAATCCAAACTCACTGGAAGGGCCAGACAGAGACTGCAGAAGTCACTCCCTGAGAAGGACAGTGGCCCGGCCACTGAGGCCCATGCTGATGCTCTGCCCAAAGTCCTTTACCCATCTTTATGTGCTTTTTCTTTCCTTATTGTTGAATAATAAGAGTTCTTTATATGTCCTGGGACCAAGGCATTTGTCAGGCATATAATTCAACTATATTCTTCCCTTCTTTAACTTGCCTTTTAATTATTTAACTGTCTTTTGAAGATCAGAAATATGAATTCAAGAAGTCCAATTTGTCGATATTTTCTTTTTTTTTTTTCCAGTACCAGGAATAGAACTCATGACCTTGCATTTGCCAGGCAGGCGCTGTGCCGCCAAGCTAAATCCCCAGCCCCTGTCAATATTTTCTGTTAGAGTGCACACCTTCAGTGTTCTAAGAAATCTTTACTTAACCCAAGATTCTGAAGTTTTTCTCTTAGATTTTTCTAGAAATATTACAGTTTTGGTTTTGTAAATATTTAGGTCTATCATTTTTTCTCATTAGTTTTGTATATGGTGTGAATAAGGGTCAAATCTTCTTTTTGTGTTTTTGCAGATGTACATCCAGCTATTCCCTCACCATTATGGAACTATCATTTCTTTCCACTGAATCACATTAACAACTGTGTCAAAAGTCCACCAGCTACATTTATGGTTCTACTTGTGGACTCTATCTTGGTCCACAGATAAATGCCAGTTGGCATTGTACTAATGCCAATACCATCTGACCTTAAAATGTATAACTTTAGAAGATGTCTAGAAAGTAGGTAGCATAAGTTCTCCAACTCTGATCTTTAAAAAATAATTCTTTAGTTACTATTTTAGCCATTCTAGTTCTTTTATCTTTCCTTGTCAATTTTTAGAATCACTTTATCAATTTCTTTATAATTTTCTTTGCATAGGTCTTACACATATTTCTGTTAAATTTGTCCCTAAGTAGCTCACTTTTTTTAGTATAATTGAAAATGGTCGGGGCTGGGGATTTAGCTCAGCGGCAAAGCGCCTGCCTGGCAAGCGCAAGGTCGTGAGTTCGGTTCCCGGTACCGGAGAAAAACAAAAAAAAAAAAAAAAAAAAAAAAAAAAGAAAAGAAAAGAAAAGAAAAGAAAAGAAAATGGTCACTGCTTCAAATTTCAATTCCAACTCAACATTGAAAGTAGTTAGAAAAACAGTTGATGAATTTATATTAACCTTGTATCTTGTGACTTTTATTAAACTCAGATTTTGGAAAGAGTTCTTAGGACTTTCTATGTACAGAACCACGTTATCTGCAAATTGAAACAGATATGTACCTTTCATTTTTTCCTCCTGCTTTATTGTGCTGACTAGAAATTCTAGCAGATAGTAGGTTACAAATGGTAGGTAGGAGCACACTCATTTTATCCCAGATGTGAGGGGGAAAGCACTCCCCTTTTCAGTAATTTGTATATTATCTTCAGGGTTTTTGTAGATGACCTGGATGAGTTATAGTAACTTCCATTCTGTCCATAGTTTACTGAGAGATTTTGTTTTTCAAGTGTGAATAAAAACCTGATTTTGTTGAAAACTGTTTCTATTCTTATTTAAGTGATCATAGATGGTTTTTCATTTTTAGCCTATAAATGCAATGAATTATACTGATGATGGATTTTGAATGTTAAACCAACCTTAGAACTTTGGTCCTTGGTATATATTGTGATTAAATTCATTTCCTTTGATGTTTTGGTTTGATTTGTGTTTTGAGCTAATACTGATTTTATAAAATAAATTGACAAGTATTTCCTCCTTATAAAATAAATTGACAAGTGTTTTCTAAAAGGGTATGCATGGGGTTAATAATATGATACCGTCTGAGGCAGACGTTTTCCTTGGGGAGAAGGCTTTACTTTCTAATTCAGTTTGTTTAGCATAAGGACTAGTTAGCTTTTCCATTTATTACTGTCAGTGTTATATAACTTACAGGGATTTTGTCATAAATTAGTGACTATATTGGCATAAAGTTGACAACGCTATGTGTAGTTTGCCTCTGTTGTTTGTTTTTTTCCACTGGCTTCTCTCCTGTCAAACATGATTTTTGATACATTCTTGAATTTTATTTGCATTCCCTTTTCCTTGATTTGGAAGATAAAGATTAGACTATGAAATTCAGACTCCGATCACAGCATTTAAACCCACACCTTCTCCCTTCAGGACTGCTTGTCTGCATCCACACATTCTGATTTGTGTTTTTCATACAGTTCAAATTATTTCTAACATTTTCTGTCATTTCTTCTTTATTCATAGTTTGTTTAGAACTGTCCTGTGTAATTTCCAACTATTTGAGAGGTTTTTCAGACACCTTTTTCTCAGTGCTTCTAATTTAACTCCATGGTAGTCATAGAATATTCTTTCTATGAATCCTATCCTTTTACATTTATTGATATGTGTTTCATGGATAATATACTGTCCAGCTTGGTGAACAGTCCATACACACTTGAAAGGAATTTGTATTTTGCTGTGGTTCAGTGCAGTGTTTTGTAAATATCAATAGGCACAATTGGTTGATAGTGCTGTTGAAGTCTTCTATTATCCTTCATGAGTTTTTCTTTCTTTCCATGGGTTGTAAAGAGATGAGCCTGACAACTACCCCATGTAATGGGGTAGGTAGTGGTTGATACCTTGTGTCAACTTGAGAACTTAGAAGCTTAACTAAGTAACTCTGCAGTTCTATGCCCTCGGGTGTAAAGAACATGCCCTTACCTCTCTAGGATGTTGTTCATTGTGTCAGCTTGAGAAGTTTAGAAGTTTAATTAAGTGACTCAGCAGGGGACCAGAGTCCTCACTTTGTAAACATCTTCAGCCTGTGCAAGAAGAGGACACAGAGAAGGTGTGAGTGATACACCCACACAAGGGTGGGTAACCTGTATATAGTATAAAGGAGGAAAAGAGACTTGCTCTCCCCATTTTGCTCATATTGCTTTGCTGTGTTCTGCTGCCTTGAGCTGTTGTTGCCCTTGTGCCACCCTGCCCTGGAGCCAGTTGATTATGGACTGAAACCTCCACAAACTCTGAGGTACATAAACCTTTCCTTTCTTAACTTTGGGCATCATATATTTTGTCTCAGCAATGAGAGAAAAGTAACCAAGACAGGGGGTGAAGTACCTTTTCACCTTTCAAGTATTTTATTTTGTATACTTAAAAGTCATGTGTTGGAGTGCATCCACATTTAGAATCATTATATATCCTGATGAATTCACCTCTATAATTATGAAAATGCTTCCTTTATCTCTGAAAAGGTTTCATGCTCTGACATCTGCTTTACCTGATATTGATATGGCCATTCTATCTTCCTTGTGCTTAATGTTTACATAGTATACCTATCTCCTTTCATTTAAGGTCGGTTATTTGTATATATACTATATAGATGTTATATAGTATAAATATATATTATTGGTTCTTATTCTTATTCAATCAGACAACTCTTAATTAGATTGTTTTTATAACTTAAATTTATTGTAATTATTGATATGGTTTGGTTTATAGCTAGCATCTCCTTGGGTACTATTTACTACATCTGTGCTTTTTTTTTTTTTTTTTGGTCTTCTTTTTCTCAGTTCCTCTTTTGGAGTAGTACTCAACGGACAGGATATTCAAGCTGATGGAACATGAAACTAAACTGATAACCCACCTTTAGTTCATTTCACTAGAAGGCCTGACAGCACATGGGGAGAGGGCAGATTCATCTGGCCCCTAGTCTACATGAAATGTGAATTTTTAAACTTCTTCCAAAGGAGGAGAGATAAAGATTTAAAGACTTACCACTCCTGACTCTTCCAAAAGGAGAAAAATTCTAGGCTCTATTTTAATGAATTACTGGGGGAAGGAAAGAAAAGAGCAGAACTTGCACTGGGAAAGAGTAAAAGAAGAAGTCTAAAGCTTGCTTGCCATGGAGAAGCAGGAGAAGCCAAATCCCTACTGCCCCCAGGAGCACTGCTGCAAAGGGTGTTGCCCCTAGAGCTGGATCTGGGTACATCGGTGATGTCGCTGACTGACCAGCAGGCCTTACCAGGAGGGAAAACCTTCCACTCCCCCGCCCACCCTCCTCTGGGTACTCTGTGGCTGTGCCCCACATAATTTCATAATGGCATAGCTTTTCACAACTGAAAAGGGGCTAACAAGGTGGGGCAGGACCACTTCCTCTGCTCAGGGCTGAACTGAGGGAGACCTATGGTTTCCTTCACCGAGACATCAAAGCACTTTTATGCTCAATGGTTAAATGTAGGTGACAAGAAAACAGCGGAATAGCTGAGGTCAGACTAAATCGGCTTTGAATAGTAATTCTACCCTCATCACTCCCTGTCACTCCTCTAAATTTTAGAGTAAGTTAGGATTATATTAGGCAAGAAATGTCCTGAGGAGAATGCCCAGTGTTTAGAGAACTTAATAACTGACACCTTTTAGCATTGCTTGGCTTCCTGCAGCGTGGTAGACAGAATACGTGAACCTCTTCAGCAGTCATTTGTTTCTATCCGAATCCTTCATTAATGGTGCTGGGAAGGGAGCTTGCGGAAGTGTATTAGGTCAATGAGGTTAGGGCCAGGAGCAAACTCCTTCCCTCCCCTGTGTGGACCCTGCAAGGTCTGAAGCTGCCAGCACCTTCATCTTGGGCCCCAGCCTCCAGAACTGAGAAACAAATTTCTATGCTTCAACCGACCCACCCACAGCCTATGGTTACAGCAATCTCAATGAAGTAAACTAACAAAGAATTCACAAATCTATCAAAATTATATTTGGGGCTTTTGTCAGCCTTAATTATATGCCTACATTAATGAGAAACAGGAATTAAAAGAATAGGTAAAACCCATTTGTATGGTGCTTGTCGCATCATGTTTTACATGTCAGTGTCAGAGTGTAGTGTGAAAAATGGGAAAATTTTTAAGTATATGGTATGATTACACGAGAACAAGTTTTACAAATGGTAATGTCACATAGGTTTCTATTTTGTTTCTTTGTTCCCTTGATAACAATCCCATCTCAAAAGACAGACATTAATTCCTTCTAACACCATGACATTGGCAGCCAAATTTTAACCTGAGCATGGATGGAGACCAATCACACCCACAACGCACTACTGCCGGTTTCTCAAAGTAGCTGTAGCAGTGGCAGCTTCGAGCTACAGCCTAGGAGAGTTCTGGTCATCCAGGACCTTGTCAATGCCAACACTAGTCCGCACAGCTCTTCCTAGCTCCCTTGTCTGTGCTGCATGGCTCACCAGATTCTATATGTCCCAGTATAATGGAGCAGTCTCAGCTTCTCATCACAGCCCTCTATCCTTGAGCTTCCTGCACTGATTGTTCATATTAACATTCAGTTCACTCCTGTGATACAGTCAATATGAACTATCAGTAGAGAAACAGCACTGTACATTGCATTCCCTCCTTGGCTTCCCTCCTCAGCATTTTCTAACAGGGAAATATTGGATGTTAAGAGGTGTAGGCAAGTAGTCACAGATTCTTTTGCATACCTGGTGCCACTCTACAGATATGAAAATTTTATAAACCTATTTTTAGAAGTCTTCTATGTTAGACCTGAAAAAATAAAGGATGCCCTCAAATTATTAAAAGTAAAATGAATGGGAATAAGACAGCAATATTAGAGACATCTTTACAACAAGAAGTATGATTCCAGTGCCATAATATTGGAAACACAGAGTGAAGATTAAAGCTTAATGCAAGTGTATGACATCAAGTCCCTCTAAGATCTGCTTCTTATTAAATTTATCCAAAAGAGAATTCACTAACATTCTTCTTCCTGAATACAGTTTTTTTTTTTTACTAGAAAAGAGATCACGTAAATTCTTAGGTATTCAAGTCCCCTCCAAAGCACTTCTCGGTGCTCAGTTCAGCTTTTTCCAAAAGTCGAGGACAGATGAGCCACTTCAAACAAAGCGCATCAGGGAAGACTGCATGTCTTTTGTCAAATCTATCTCCTGTCCACACAGTCCTCTCCACATAAATGTTTGAACACCTATTTCGACATACACAGTTATGTGGAATAAAGTAGAGGACTGCAACATGTCTTATTTCAAATAATTTATGGCTTAGAAGAAATAGGTAATAAATATTCATAAAGAAAAGCCTTTACTGTTTGTTAACCCTCAACTTTTCTCCATAAAGAAAAACATTCTTATTTTTCTATCTATTTTGGCTAGAGAACATCAGCGTTGTTTACTTGAAATTCTGTATTTAACTGCAGCAAACCAACCTCAAATTATTCCTCTAGCAACAGATTTCTACCCCAGTTAAGAGATTTCCATTCAGTACTTTGTGGATCATTATGCATTAAAGAAACAATCTGGGGCTGGGTATGCAAGTCAGTGGTGTGCAGGTCAGTGGTAGAGCACTTGCCTGGCATATACAAGACCCTGAGTTCAATCTCTAGCACTGGGGGATTTTTATTATTCTCTCTTTCGTAAATAACCAAAAGCTAGCATTTTGTTTCTATATAAATGAATCGATCTGTCTGCCTCTCTCTCTCTTTCTCTCTCTCCCCCATTCCTCTCTTCCTCTCTTTAAAAGCTACAAAAAATGGGCAGTGGATTTGAATTCCTTATTTAACTTAATATTCCAATTTGAATGCAAATTATAAACCTTGCGCAAGGGGTCAATTTTACCATCTGGTGTGCGAGAATAACTTTGAGCCATGATTTTGAGAGTAAGTTTAGGCTTATTTAAAGTTCCTTTCCCTTTGCCATTTTAATGATTTTTGTCTTTTGTAAAAGAAAAACATATTATGCCGTTAATTAAAATTAAACCTCTCTTGCAGGTACCTGTAAGTCTATCAGGCTCCTAAACTGCCCTTAGTGGTTTTTAATTGACTTTTCCTAGACATCATTTATGAACACACACAAGTCACTCTATTCTGCTCTGGAGTCACACATTTAGGTCTTATTAACACTAATGGAATTTATATGCATCCATGCTGGGGGAGAATAAGCCCCTTAAACACCTTTTTAATGGAACAGCTTTCTTTCTTTGCATTCCTCTTCACACTCCTTCGTGTGGACTTTTCTTACCAATCTGGGCTTCCAAGTAGTACAGTTCTGATTTCTTTTTCAGCTCTTATACTTTATTCTTTATTGAACTCTAGTGCTCAAAGTAGGACTTGACTTCCCCTCTTTTATTGGCCATTCCTGGAAAAAGCAGCATGACTAAGCCATTACTACTGGATTCCTTTTTCTGGTTTCAGAGTGAAATGCAGTTTGCTTTCATTCTAGCCCTTTACTTTCCAGCAAAGAGATTTAACACAGAGACTATTTTTTACCCTCCTGAAGACTTGCTAGCCAGAAGCTAATTAAGTAATGAATACCTGTGTACCCAGGAGGCTGAAGACTTCTCCATGTTACCACGAAAATAAATAGGTATATTTTCAGACTCTTTCATTTTATAATGTTTTTATTTGTTTACACTTTAGGAAGACTTTTTTCCCCCTGTTTTTTAAGTCTCTATCACATAGCACTTTAACAAAATGTTCGAATTTAAAATACTTAAGTAACAGGAAAACAAAATGTGCCTTTGGAACCATAAATCCATAAGAAATAAACTTCCAATGCATATGCTAATAATCATAGCTTTGTTTAGCTCTTAAAAATCTTTTGTTCTTTATTGTTCTTATACGAGCTTGATTGATGAACTTTACAAACCAGTTATGTTTTTCTTTCTCTTTTGTAAAGTGAAGGATGAGATGAGACTACCACGACCGAGTCCTTAGCACTATTGTTCACTTGAATCACATGAAGTTGCCATTTTTGGTAAATGAAAACCTGTTAATTAAGTGTTGGAAACATCTGTTAAAAATGAATGAATGAAGTCCAAATCTAAAAGTTTATTTTTATTCTATCTTCAAAAAACATTTTTTAAAAGAGTAAACTAATCCATAGCAGTTAATGCTGTGGGGTAGCCTGCTTCTAAAAGTGGCTCACCAACTAAAAATTACCAGGTTCTAGGTTGCTCGCCTCTTCTTCCTGAGTTCCTCTTGAATAAAGAATTGAACAAAGCAAGCAAAAGGCACTGGCAAAGTTTATTCAAGAAAACAAAAGTGAAGAGTGGGGGGAACTGGCTCTGCAGAGCAAGCTTGAGCCAGATTAAGAGAAAAAGAGGGAAAAGCAAAAGTAGAAGTACACAGGCATCTCAGACACGTGACAAGACCTGCGGAAACTCACACGCAACAGCCCCGCTCTTATGGCTGCCTTTCTTTTATGCTGTCCAAATCTCGAGGAAACCTATAAGAACTTCTATATATGGTCCTGAAGACGGTCCTGGGGTGCAGTGTCTCAGGGTGAACATCAGCTCGAGGCCATCCTGTTGGAAACCTGCTCCAATTCTCCAGAGAAATCCACATGCAGGGCTTTGGGAACTGTTCTGCACACATGTATGAGATCTTGTGGTTAACAAGTCACACCCACTTACCCAGCCAGTACTGCTGTGCCCTAATCTATCTCAGTCAAAATACACATCAAAGCAGTAGACTTTTCACAACCATTTCATGAAGTAAAATTTTAAAAGTGACCACCTTTTGTCCTTTTTTTTTTTTTTTTTTGGTATAACAACAGAGCACAGCAAATACGATGTTGATCAATTGTACCTCTAAAAGTAAGCTTAAATTTATATTATAAAGAAATGATATTCTGAAGTGTTTGAGCTTTTGGAAAATATACCATTTTTGGAAAATAAAATATTTGAGCCTTCTGAAGATGCATGTGGAAAGAATTGAGGAAAAACATGAAAACTTGAACAAGAAAATTTCAGTAATATTATGCAAGAAAGAAACCAAAATCATATTACATTATTTAACTGTTTAGTGAATAAAATTCAGGTATCACAATAATATAACTGTTGATTTATCCCAAAATAGTATCTAAAAATATAAATACCAGTGAAGCAGGAATAGCTCAAATTGTTCAAGATTATGATTATGGCATGGGGCTGAGGTGTGAGAGACAAGGGTGGAATTTCCTCTCTTGGTTAAACTTTTAGAACTTCCAGAAAAACTCCTCACTGAAAGTAGAAATGAATGGGTTGGTGATGCCCTAGGCAAGCATTTTGTTGATTTCACAGCACCACAACCCCATACTATACCTAGCTGAATTTTTAACTAAATGTAGATTGGGCTTCATACATTCACAGTGGGTCTGTACAATTGCATTTACATTTAACTATGTGCATGTAATAGGATAAAAATAAAAATTAATATAGAAAAATTTGAAATTTTTTATTGAACTTACTCGAATTTTACTCTTTTTTTCAGACATGCTCTCACTATGTAGATCAGCCTGGCCTTGAACTCAGTTTATAGCCCAGACTGGCCTCAAACCCATGGCAATCCTGCCTCAGTCTCCTCCTGAGTGCTGAGATTGCAGGTGTGTGGCACCACAGCCAAGTCAAAATTCAGTTCCAGGTTGGAAGGTGAGAGGTGACAGTGACAAGGAAGACAACCTGGCCCTTCATAGGTAGGTGACTCTGAGCTACCCATGGCACCTTCCTTTCCCCAACTCCCTTCTCCAGCCACCCCTTTTTACAGGTAACAGACAGGAGAGATTGGGCCCCTTTAGGAGAAAAAGCCTTCGAGTTCCTTAGCTTTCTTGCTGGAGGCCTCAGTGCTACCTCATTATTTTAACATTAAATTGTGCATTAGGGCACTAAAGTAATTCTCACTGTATTTTAGTGATATAAAGAGTCTGAGAGGGTAATAGAATTTATGGAAACTGACTTTGTGTTCTCTGACTTTCAAGGTTGGAAAATTTTAACTGTGCCATAACACAACTACATACTTTTTTAATTAATGTATTCTCCACTATGTGTAATTTATTATGGAAATCAAGTCTTTATCAGAGTAATTAATTAGATCAAAGAGTTTGGAATATCTTTGCAGGCTGTGCTGTCATCTAGCTCCTCGAACACAAAGGTGAACATTATGCATGAAATGTGTTTGGCAACCCATAATCAGAAAGCTTTCAGGTTCAATGCAGTGTCATCTGGGAGTTAAAAGGGGATCATAATTAAATAATGGCTTTTAATATTAGCCCCTGAAATGCAGGAAAGAGAGGTGCCCAGATAATGGGATTGAAAGCTGAAGCAAAAGCGGGGGCAGAGATTAGGTAAGATGCCAGAAGCAAGACCCATACCCCCCTGTATGAATGTCCTCTCTGTTGGTCAGAAGTGGTGGCCCAACATCTGAGGTCACCCAAGAGTCCTCCAGCGAAACCTGACAACAGCCCTAGGGAGCCTCCCATCCAGGCTCCAAGAAGGTCCAAAGCCTGCTACTTGGCGACCTCTGCACACACAGCCCTGCTTCCAGACCCTTGGTCCCACATGCTTCCCCAAAATCCCCTTTTCTATGAGTCCCTCGGCGTCTTTTGCAGGCATATTCTCAGAGAAGTGAAGCATAATGTGATTAGGAGCGTGAACTTCTGAGCTCTATGCCTGGGTTAAACAATAGCAGCTCCACTTATTGGGTGTGTGACTTTAACCAACTACTCAGCCTGTCTGGCTTTCAATTTCCTCATCAGTAAAATGAGGGTAATGATGGTCCCTGTTTCCTAGAGTTTCTGCGAATGTGAAATGACTTATGACATCTAACAGAACAGTGCCAGGAGTTTGTGAGCACTTTGCAAATGGCAGCTGATATTGAACAGGCTGAATTCAATAGTCCCTCTCTCTTTCTCTCTCTCTCTCTCTCTCTCTCTCTCTCTCTCTCTTTTAAACCTAATCTAAGAATGTGTTTCTTCTTGTCCTTTGGATGAAATCTTAAACCATAATTGTAAGCTTGCCATATTTTTTGTGATGATTCCAATTACTCTCTGTCCCAAGGAGTTATGTTTGAGCAATTAAAATATCCAGTAGTATAGAAATCATCAACATGTCCAACTTTTCTGTAACACAAATTTTCCTCCACCCCAGCCTGAAACCCTTTTGATCTGGAAGGTTTGTGTGTTGGAAGAGGTGGGAGAAGGCATGGGGGTGCACTTTTGTTCTCCTTCCTAACTCTGCATCCCTCTCCCAGCATCCTTGATGGGGTCACTGGCCCTTCCAAGGCCTGTGCTAGGAGAAGAGGGGAGTGTAGGCCCATAGTATTGGCAGTCATGCCTCTTGTAATCTGGCATCGGGGCTCTCTGAGTTTGGCAGTTGATTACAGTTAGCATTTTCTTTAGCAGAGTGGCACTGGAGTTTACTCAGAAGTTTACAATTTTTAAATGAAGGAGCCTTTCTCTTTGGCTGGTCACTAATGACCCTAAATCTAATCCCCTGGGCATCTGGCAATCAGCCCAGATTCTCTACTGGGGTTCCACTGTCATGCAAGCAGCTCTCTTGGCAGGCAGACTCTAACTTGGCTTCAGGCTTAGTCTTCCCCCTTTGGCTGAGCTCCAGTGTTCCACTTGCCTCCCAGGAAAAGCCTGCACACTTGCCTTGCAGTCAGTGACTTTTTGGTCTTCTGAGGTGTGGGTGGGCATTATATACATGCATCCTCAGCTCATGGGGATGTGGGTCCTCATGTTTCCCCATGGTCAAGTTTCCAGGTGGGCTCCCTAAAACCTCTGTCACATAGATCATAGTGTGAATGGGCACAACCCAAACAAGCCTCCTCCTTCCTCACCCCCTGGAAGAACTGGTTACTCACCTGACACACAAATCTCCCCAAAGGAATCCTCTCCCAACTTCTCTGCCTTCCACACAACGTGTCTTAGAAAATGCAGCCCAGTGTGTCCTTTGGCAGCTGATAAAAACTGGGCTCAGCCTTGGGACCCTCAACCAAAACTATGACTATAAGTTGAGGGGCTCAGCACCCACCAAAGCCTTGTGTGTTAAAGGCTTGGTTCCAGACCATGATACTATGGAGAGGTGAAGGTGGGACCTAATGGGAAGAGGTGAGTTCAATGAAGGTGTGACCTTGAATGAGGTACTGAGATCCTGGCCCTTTCCTCTCTCTGCATCCTGGGTGCAATGAGATGAGTAGTTCCTTCCATCAGCACTCCTACCATGATGTGCTGCCTCACCACAGGCCAAAAGCCACAGGTCAACTGGCCATAGGCTGAATCCTTCAAAACTGTAAATCTCTCCTCTTTTTAATTTGATTAGCTCAGGCCTTTTGTTATAGTGATGGGAAGCTGACAAGCATGAAAGTGTCCAGTCTTACCTTCTACTCTGCTTGTTTTTAACAGCTGCGCATTTCCAAGCCATTTCACATTCACAGGGGTCTTTGACAGCTATAGTCTAATGCCTCTTTCTGTGGAAGGATTTAACTTACGTGAGTTTAATGCCTGTATAAAAGGGTATGGGTAGTAGAAAGATAAATAATAATTAACAATTTGAACAACATCTATAGTTCCATGACCATCCTCTCAATGAACAATAATCTTGTGTAAGCTCCAGATGCCATAGAACCTGCTATTACTTCCTAGGACATATTCTATTCCTAATACACTGTCATACCATGAACTTCTCACCCTACTGCACACTAGGCTATTATGCTGTTTTTCACACAAGTAGCCCTTAAATTCAAGCCAAAATTCATGTGGTTCTTCATGAAGAAACACTGATCTTTTCTAAAGCTGGACAGAAAACTAAAAAATATCTTGTGCAAAAAAGAGAGAAAGAGACAGAGTCATAGAAAAAAGAAAGGAGAGAGAATGGGAATAAGGTGGCCAACTCACCCTGGCCAAATTTCCACATCCTGCTTTGTCCCAGGGAAAACAGAATGTTTGATTATTCCACTAGAGGTGTGATGGTTAATTCTATCCACCATCTTTAGTGGGCCAAAAGAGATGTAGATACTTTGTAAAAAAAAAAAATTATTTCTAGGTGTGGTCCTGGGGTGCTTCTGAAAGAGATTGTCATCTGGGTAAAGATGTGAATGGGCCCAGGCATCACCCAATCCACTGAGGGCCCAAAAGTCCAAAAATAAAAGAGGAAAATGGATAAATTTGCTCTCTTCTTGAGCTGGGCCATCTATCTTCTGACCTTGCCCATTGGAGCTCCAGTTCTCAGGCCTTAAAACTCCAACACCTACACCATTGTCTCCCGGTTTCTAGGCCTTTGTTCTTGGGTTGGCCGTTATACCATCATCTCCTATGGTTTTCAAACCTTCAGAGTTGGAATGAGTTACACCATTGGGTCTCCCAGATCTCCAGCTTTCAGATGTCATATCCAGGGAGTTCTCGCTCTGCATAATCAGGTGGGCCAACTTCTATAAAAATGTATAGGCAGTACCCAACTATAGGATGCAGCAAAAGCAATCCATATTCAGTGAAAACTATACTGTAAGTGTTGAGTTTTTATCTTTTCCCTAGCTGGCAATATCTAGCACCATCCTCTGCTGGGATGCTGGGCTGTGACAGGGAACCATGACTTCCAGTTAGCCACCCCATGATCACAGGGAGTTATGGGTACTGTACAGTATTCTGTGTTGCTAAGCTACCACGTTCCATGGCTGAAGGATATTAAATGCATTTTCAACTTTGCAGTATTTTCCATCATGATGGTCTTTTTGGACTCTAATCCCACAGTAAGTGAAGGAGCATCTGTATCTATACATGTCCTATTGGCTTTGTTTCTCTGGAGAGCCCTGACTAATGTAATGCAGGCATCAGAGGAGCAGGCATACTCAGAGAAGCATGAAGCTGTACCTCTACCTCCCCACAGTGTCGTGCCCTCCCAGTTCTCCTCCTGCTTGTCTCATTTCTTTTGCCTATGATGAGCAAGGGAAAGAAAACTAAGCATTAGATGAGTCCTAACTTGAGCCAAATAACTGGAAAAGTGGATTACTAATACTTTATGCAAAAAAAAATTTTAAGGGATTTCTAGAACTATTCAGTGCATATTTCTCAAAGACTATTTTACACCACAAGGAGGAAAGGGAAATGAACCACGAATAGCAAAGTGGTCTACTCCTAGCCACACAGTAATTACGGGGAAAGTCTACTGTTTCTTCTTCTTGGCCAGCTTACCCAGCCATTTTTCTTGGTAAGTTGCTTAAGCTTATGTGGGCCTAAGTTTTGTGTTGTTTTCATTAAAATCTTTAACCTTTTTTAAAAAGAGATGATCTAGTTTTTTTGTAGCTCATTAGGTGATGATGAGGGATAAATAGGGAAAATTTGATAGTGCATTTTTAAAAAATCCCTCCTCAGACCTCTTTTCTCTAATTCTCTAGACCAGTCCCATTGCCAACTCATTTTGGCCTCATCATATGCTTATTTTCTCCATCCCAAACATTACAAATTGTCTGTCCAAGATTCCTCAGCATTCGTTTCGTTGTGCATGCCAAAAGAAAACCAAGTTAATATGAAAAGAATCAAAAGTCTTGGCTCTTGGGAGCAAGTTCATGGGTCTTGCTGTCCTTCTAGTTCACATCTTGGGTTTCCTTTCCTTCCAGGAAGAAATCTCCACATTTTTCTGGTCCAGAAGAGTTATATCTAGTGGTGGGAATTTCACATCAGGTAGGAGGTGATGGCAAAAAATAGAGAGAATTATTTCAGGACAGAAAGAATTTAGAGAGTTTCCTAAAACAACACTTAATCACCCGTGATTCTAATGCTCCTACTAGTTAACATCATGAAGTGACAGAACATGGGTTCAGAGCTAGAAACCTAACTGATTGATCCTTGTAGTGAAGTCGAAGAGATCAGCAGAGGTTTGTTCTATTTCTAACATGTTTACCACTTGCATGATTTTCTAAAATGTTTCTAAAACATTTCCAGAGACAAGTATAGCCGAAGTCATAAGCACAAAAATAGACATCATCAGAAGTACCACTGGGACAGCTCCCCTTGAAAGAAAACAATTTGTCTCTATTTTGATTCACCTTTGCCGTATTTCTGTCTACAGATACGTACAGAGCTTGCTAGGAAAATGCTCTACCTCCTCAATTGACTTTAAGCAATGAAAATGGGTCTAGCTGAGGCACCAAAGCATAGCCTTAAAAGTAAAGTGACAGGTCTGTGATGCTCAACTATAGCTCCCTGCTACTAAGCATGAGCTAGGCCAGGAGGGACCTTGCATTGTTGACTGGGATTGAGCTTTGAGAAAGAGGCTGTGAGGTCCCAGGGCAATAAAACCTAGACATCAAAACTGAAGCAGCCCACCCAAAACACAAGATACTTCCTCAAACTGTGTTATGCAGATTCCTCCAAACTTAGAGGCTAGCTGTTACTCTAATCCAGTATTCTTTCTGCATACCTCTCTGCATATTGCAGAGATGACATTGTGCCTCCTACTTAGCCCAGCTCACAGTACTCATGTGCTTCCCACCATTCTCACAGTCATTCAACCCCAAGTTACTCCTCTCTTTACAAATTAATGAAACCAGGGTCCAGCCCTGGGTCATGGCCTTTGTTCTGGTTAGCCTTTGTTGCAACTAGACTTACAACCTCTTGGGCTCCCTATAACTGCAGACATGTCTTTGTTTATTCTTGCTGTGGGTTGCATTAGAAGTGGTAGACTGGATATTACTTGCTAGAATTCCAATAATTTTTCCCTGTGATTACAATTTATAAACTCCTCCAGACCAAGAGGAGGTTTGGATGGACTCCTATATATCAGAGATATATCTCTGAAATTTTCCTTTGAAAAGTTAAACTCATCCAGGTTATAAATGCCTCATACTGATGTCAGTAAGCATGAGTAAACAGTGAGAAGGCTGGGGTGTGGGTCTGTTCAGATGGCTTCAGTCACTTTTATGCATTGTGCTGGTCATTGTGCTTGTCATTCGCCATTGACCATAAGAAATATCTCCAATAGCAAGTGCTTTGGGGAGATGAGAGAGAGCTGGAGGAGGGAGAAATTGGCAAATGGACTCTGCATCTCTTCCTACCCAGCCCCTCTTCCTCCTTGCCATGCTTTGGTTTGACAGTGGCTGTTATACTCCACGTATGGCTAGGGCTCCTGTTGAGTGGTCCTGAAACCAGGACCACAGTCCCTACCAGCTGCCAGGAAAACCACTTCCTCCACCTGCCCTTACTGGCCTCAGGGTTGTAGGAGTGTGTGCTGATGTGGTCCTTAGGTAATCACCATTTCACCTCGTGTCTCATAACTACTTCCAGGTCTTTGAAGGTAGCCTCTCCCTTAAACTCTCACCCCTTTTAAGTATTATCTGCTTCCTGCCAGGACATTGATACAACTACAAATGATAAGATGGGAACCTGAGGAAACCCCTGGACTATGAAGGTTGAAAAAAAAAACATTAAAAAATCTTTTTTTCTGCTACTAAGGTTCAAATCCAGGGGAGCTCTACCACTGAACTATACTCCTACCACTTTATGTTTTTTATTTTGCAACAGAGTCTCCTAAATCACCTAGCCTTGAACTTACAGTCTTCCTGCCTTAGCCTCCAAGGAGCTGGGCTTTTATCTGAAATTTTCATAGTTGAAGTACCTCAGTGATTAATTCTTTTCCATAAGCAGTGCAAAAATCAAATTTCAAAACAGTGTATTCACTTCTTCCATTTTTTTTAGGCAGGCTTCTTTTAAAAACTTAATTGTGACCTTAAAACTGTAACTAGCCTCCAAAACATTGCTTTGGTCTCTTGAGGACATTTTGAAAATATTCATTTTGGAATAATGCTGAAGGAGGATATTATATGATACTTTTTACTCAAACGTTGGAGTGAACCAGAGACCCAGCACATTCAAATTTATAACTAAAAAATATCAGAAGGTATCTAGCGTTCTTGTTCTGAAAACAAAACTGAGAAGATGAGCATAAATGGAAGGTACTGGGGTTGCTGAATAAAAACAAAACCAAATGAAAACCCAAGATTTTAAAGGAGAAATAATTATTATAAAGAAAGACTGAAGATCATTAGATGGCATATTTAGTATCAAAGAGAGGCATCTGTAACCCATCTGTATTTATTATGTCTTTACTTTTCTAAAGCTCTTTTCAGTCTAGAAATTGTTTTGATATACTCTGACACTCATTAATTGCCTCCCATTTGGAAACCAGCACAGGATTTCTCCTTCTAGAGAGTCTTGCTGAGAAGAGCATAATTTTGTTACAGAGCCCAAGGCTGACATTTAGAGATTAGACAGCAAAAGCAGTCTGGATGGACACCTTCGTTCACTTAGCCAGTCAATGACCCCTACTGAATAGCCTTTATAGATTTGGCTCTCTGCTCTGGGTTCAGCTGTGAGCAGCACACACACCATGATCCCCGCCTTTGTGGTGTTGGAGGAAGGAGAAGAAAACAAAAGTGTAAGACAATTGCACAAATGATTGTCATTATAACCCTCAGGAAATGTTACCCTAGGACACAGGTGATCCCGTCTCTGCACTATTACTCAGAAGGCACCTGGGACCCTCAGGTAATTCCAGTGTCGTGACTGCCCTGACCTCTATGACTTGATCACACCCCAGAGGATCTCATCCTTAGCTTCAGTTTTGGGTCTACCTGTTCACCCTTTCCCCCTCCCTATTGTCTCCCACCTCCATTTGTCCCCACAAAAGCCTCACTTCCTCCTTGGACATAGCAGCAGAATACACAGGCAGCAGACTTTAGCAGTTAAGGGGAAATGGCTGGGAATAGGCTATGATGTTGATTTTTACTACTACATAGAAGGAAAAATGTGAAATGGAATAGATGTGCTTAACAGGAAGCCCTCACCATGCTGTGAAAGTGGAACCAGAAGGGGCCAAGAGAGGAAGGAAGAACAAGGCCTTGTGCAGGAGGCAGAAGGAGAAGCATGGGAGAGATAGAGGCCAACATGTGCAGGGCACAGCCTGGAGGAAGATCCCAGAAATAGCACCCAATGGGCAGGGAGGGACCTGATCATGCAGGGTTTTGCCCTAAACACAGCAGAAAGCCATTGACAAGTAGTTATTTCATAATTGGAATATAAATATTATTTACATTTTTTGGTCAAATTTAATGAGTATTATTGATGACACTATTTTTTCAAAGCCAACATCTATGACATTTGTCTCCAAAATTCTTGGTCACCAAAGCTGTTACATTGGAATGACAATGATTCATAATCCATTCCATGTTCTTTAAATTTAGTGTTCTGTAGGATGAGAACTATGTAGACAAGTGAATACCTCTGAAACCCAGGCACAGACTTGCCCAGTTTGAATCAATGTAGACTGTGTGCTAAAACTCTCTGACTATTACCAGGAAGAGAACATAAATGCTGCTCAAAATGTGGCTCTCCTTGATAGCATTGTGAAACCCAAAGAGGACCTATAACACAAGTTAGCCTTTAAACACTCAAATACACATCAAATACACACATTTTCATCTTCCTCTATGCCTATAACAAAGATTCCTTTTCTCTGCATTCACAGTGAATGACTGCTCAGCAGGAAAGAAAACAGTTGCTCATATCATACTTTCCCTAACACCTGGTTCTTCCACTTTAACAAGGTGACTGGTTCCACAATAACTCAGCTATTTCTCCACTTGGCTGAGTTCCCCTGGACCTTAAAGTAAAAATGTATGTAATATTAGCTTTTCTACTAACACTGAGTTTCACCTACAGCATGCCACTAATTTATGGGTGATCCTGTGAAAGATGCATAGAGATTCCTTCCTCTGTCTTTTCTTCTGAATTTCTGATATGCCAAGAGGTAATATGATTCAAATCTTTCAGGTCACATGTTTACATCTACTTATATTTCACTGATTTATAATCATCTGCTACTGGCTCCTTTCCTGGTTTATTGTGTATTTGAGGTAACCATAAAGTAAAAAGTTTTTCCAAGTTCTTTTATTTATAGCATTAGAATAATGGTTGCCACTTACCTTTCAAACCAAACTTCTGTCAAAGATAACGAAATAGAAGGAGGTCATTCTACAGTTGTAGTTAACTTTCCAAATGCTGTAGAAATGCACAGAAAAGAAAGGTTTCCATGTTGAACTAACAGATTTCATATTTTATGTGCACCAGTGAGGAATGTACCTGGTCCTTCTAAAAATCCTTCTTGGGTTAAGAGCAGATGGGTCATAAATACCAAGTAAAAATTACTAGTTTCAGCCATTCTTAATTAAGTGGAGACCTTAGAAGTTGATCACAAAGTCCTCCATATCTGGCTACAGAGGGAACAATATGATATACTTTAAGGTCTAAAAGAAAAATAGTGTTCTCAGTCCCAGGTAAACGGACCTTTGTCCTGAGCTGTAGAGAGCTCCTCTTCCCATCCCCGCACTCTACCCTTCCTCAAGCTATGAGTGCTCTCCTGTGCATAGGGGGTCCCCCACTCAGCTTGTGTCAGCCCTCTGGGACCAATTTCTAAATTCCAGGACCCCAGAATCCCTTACCCAAATGGTCCTCACCTGCTTCCAGAGTCTCCAGACCATAGTTGACCATGATGCACATTTGGACAAGGAAGCACGGACAAAGCCTGGACATATGGGTTGGGTGTCCACCAATGTGCACACAAAACCCTCACAGTGTAAGATGGAGCCAGCAATGGGAAGGGAAGTGGTCTGGCTCCTGTCACACCTCCATGCTCTGGTAAGAAACTCCAGGTTGGGACAAATAACATCTTTTTGTTCATTTGATTTATAACTTGTGAATATTTAGATGCATGATGGGAGGGGGCTCTGTTTATATTCCTGCCCCGAATCCCTCCTACCATTGACCTGGAGCTTTGGCAACTGGTGGAAAGTGAGTCCCAGTCTGAGACTCCTGATCCCTCCATTGACAGGACTCAGGGACCAGAAACCAGCAGGAACACCAGTGACACAGTTGGACCCTGGCTAAAGTGCACACAATGGACAGGTGAGACTAGTGGCATGGAAGTCTGAAGCAATAGTGACAATACAAGCCAGCAGGTGGTGGGTTAAATGAACCAGTCTTGTGCTTGTGGACAAAGACACATGGAAGAGAGGTAGGAGGGTGGGGCTGCCCCCCTTTTTTCCTTTCTTTCTTTACTTTTTAAATTTTTTCATCTTTTATTTTTTCTAATTTTTTAAATAGCTAGGGAGAACTCCAGCCACAGAAAACTAATCCTATCCCCCAAATCCAGAAACAATGATCAGACCCAAACCTAGCACAAACCCACCTGCAATCTTGGCTACAGTACACATTCTGGGATCAGACTTGGATGTACCACAGAACTGTAGACACTAGAAAAATCTCACTACTTTTATTTTTCTCTCTCTGGTGGGTTTTCCTCTTGGTAGTTTGCTGGGTGAGTGTTTTTCATTTGTTTTTGTTGCTATTTGTTTTGTTTTTGTGGGTTTTGGGGGGCTTGGGTGCAGTTGTTTTTTGTTCTTCCTTGTCTTTTCTCTTTTTCTCTCTGTTCTGTTTTGTCCTGTTTTGTTTTTCTTTCTATATGTTTGTTGTTTTTTTCTGTGTGTGGTTATTTTTGTTTCCTGGTATTTTTCTTTTTTTTTTTTTTTCTTTTTTTTTTTTTTTTTTTTTTTTTATCTCTTTACATTTTTTTCTCTCTCATTCATGATTTAGATCTCTAAACTTTCCTTTTGTTTTATTCTACTCATCCTCTTCCTCCCTTTCATCATCTATATCACTTGATTTTATGGTACGTTCATGTAAGTAAACATTGTCTCTTTTCTATCTAGTTCACTTCAATACTCCCAGGCTTTTGCTGTCAATTCTTCTCTCTTGTGTCCTACAATTACCCAAAACTTGGATGATTATCATATGCCCTCCAACATTGCTCCTAGTATATCTAACCCCATCCACTTCTCTATCCTACCCCCTATCCCTTTTAAGCCCCCCTATAACAGATAAAATCACTCTACTAAGGGAGAAAACGTTGCATACAAGCCCCTGGTATCAGTTGGGTTATATTACATAACTGTAGAACTTGTTCCTACAGTTAAAGATAAAAGGTTAATAGTTACTACAGTTTTTCAGTAGCCAAAATGTGCTTGAGTCTATTGTTATTACTAATTGTACTATTTTGGCCAAGATATCATACCTGTTGTAATCAGTTTTTCTCTGCTGTATGACAACACTGTGACTATGGAGGTCATAACCATCACTATAGTCCAACACCAAAGAATCAGCCTTGGGTCAAATAGATAGCAACTGCACATTCCTAATATATTTGGAAGGTGGGTTCTTTGGATAGACATAGGGACCAAGAATCACCTACATCTAGAAGACATCCTGGGGAACAGACATCGACTGGGAAAGCCTTAACACCAGGGATAAAGCTATCTAACATAAAAATTCTACAAGCATCAACACTGAAAAACATAAAATTTAAAAATAGAAAATACAAAATGGCAAGAGGAAGATGCAAGATGCAACCCCAAACATCCAGCCCACCCAGGACAAATCTAGAGCACAGAAGAGATAGATGAAATCAGAAACTAACCACTAAGACACTCTGAAATAACAGCAGAAGTTAAAAAAAAAAAAACAAATTGAAGAGGCCATAGGAAAAATAATACCTAAGGTGCAAAAAGAAATGCCAATCAAAATGAAAGACATTAAAGCAGACACAGATGAAAAAAGTACAAAAGTTTAGGAAAATGATGGAAATGATGAATGCCCAACAAGAAATGGAATCAATGAAACAGATCCAAACAGAAAATCCAGGAGATTAAAAACTCCATTGAAAGTATACACAACAGGTTGTTTTGTTTTGTTTTTTTTTGGTTTTTCTCCGGTACTGGGAACCGAACTCACGACCTTGTACACAACAGGTTGAATGAAGGTGAGGATAGAATATCAGGCCTAGATCATAGAAATGTAAGTAGTGGCCAGGAAAAGAAAAATATCTTTAAAAATAGCAAGAGACCATGAAAAATCAATCCAACAGCTATAAGGTGAAGCAAAAAAGAACAACACAAGATTGATTGCCATCACTGGGAAAGCTGGAGACAATGTAAAAGCCGTTAAAATCATCTTCACAGAAATAAAGGCAGAAAACTTCCCAAACATGGGTAAAGAATTTAACATACAAATTAATGAAGCATATAGAACCCCAAATATCCATGATCAAAATAAATCTACACCAAGGCATATAACAATTAAGATTCTAGAAATTCAGCAGAAGAACAAAATATTAAAAGTAGCTAGAGAAAAGAAACAAATCACCTATAAAGGAAAGCCCATCTAAATCATAGCAGACTTCTCAACACAACCCTCAAATCAAGGAGTGCCTGGAGTGAGTATTTCAAGACCCAACAAACAATCTTCAACCCAGACTGATGTTCCCCACAAAACTATCTTTTAAAATTAATGGAGAAATAAAATACTTACACAACAAAGAACAACTGAAGAAATTCATGAGTACCAAATCAGCTCTACAGAATGCTCTGAAGGATATATTAGAAAGAGATAACAAAGATGACAAACACACAAACACCAATAGAAAGAAGCTGCCAGGAAGGACAAGCAATTGAACAGAGAACAAAGTGACCCAACAACAGGAAAACAATGTGAAAAAGATAAGCCAGTACATATCAGTTATAACCATCAATGTAAATGGTCTCAACTAACCAATCAAAAGAAACAGACTGGCAGAATGAATCAAGAAGCAAGATCCAATAATATGCTGCATTCAAGAAATATATTTAACCCCAAAAGAAATTCATAGACTACAAGTTACACATTAGAAAGTAATCCTACATGCCATAGGAACCCAGAAAAAAGCAGGAGTACCTATTCACTTGCAGACAATTTAAGCTTTAAGCCAAAACTGACCAAAAGAGACAAGTAAGATCATTACATACTTGTTAAGGGAAAACTCCAAGAAGAAGAGATAACAAACATAAATATATATGTGCCAAATATCAGTATACCCAACTACATAAAACAAATACTAGATTAACCTAAGATGGTGACTATGGAACCAGAAACCACCCCTACTCCTAATCCCCCACCTGGAGAAGAGGAGAAAACAGAATCTAATCAGGAGGTTGCTAACCCAGAACATTATATTAAACATCCTCTTCAGAACAGACGGACACTCTGGTTTTTGCAAGCAAACCTTCTACTGATCTCTAAGTTTGATACTGTTGAAGACTTTGGGGCTCTATACAACCATGTCCATTTGTCTAGTAATTTAATGCCTGGCTATGTTAAGGATTGTATTGAGCCCATGTGGGAAGATGAAAAAAAAAAACCAGTGAGGATGATGGCTAATCACACTGAACAAACAGCAGAGGCAAAGTGACCTGGATTGCTTTTGTCTAGAAACACTGCTGGACCTTACTGGAGAATCATGTGATGACTATAGGGATGATGTGTGTGGAGCAGTTATTAATGTTACAGCTAAGGGTGATAAGACAGCAATATGGACTACTGAATGTGGAATCAGAGAAGCTGTTCAACATATAGGGAGAGTACACAATCTCTGTCTCCTCCAAAGACAGAGATTGATTACGGGTCCCATGCTGACACAGTGACTAAGAGTGGCTCCATCACTAAAAATAAGTTTGTTGTTTAGGAAGACACCTTCTGAGTATTCTCACAGGAGACTGCATCAAGCAATTGAGCTTTGGGAGCTGAACCAAAGCCTCTTCAAAAGCAGAGTAGACTGCATTTAAATTTGATTCCTTCTAAATATTGCTAAGATATAAGAGAAGTCTCATTCACCTTTGCCTTGTACTTCTTTTACTTCTGTGGGTTTTTTGTTGCTGTTGCTATTAGAGTATCCACTATCCCAGTAAAAGTATTACAGTACACATCATCCCCAGAAACCATAAATGTGTTCCTGGTTCACTCTGTAATAGCTTAGTAGAATTACCATGACAAACACATTTTACCCTTTTACAATATTCAAAAAGAGCATGTATTTCTATAACAGGAAAAAATTGTTATGTTCCATTGTATGGAGGAGCATATTTTGCTGGTCTGAAAGAGTATGGTACATACAGTTTTCTAGCAATTTTCTTTGTTTCTTTTTACAGTATTATCTTTGCTGTACTCTTGCTGGTAGCTGCTAGATTTTAATTTATTTGTTTCTCTACTTGATAACATTAGTGGTTCTCCTTTCAGGTTTTCATTTGCTTTGCTTTTGTTTTTTCTCATGTAACACTGGTAAAAGATCCAGGAATATGACACAAAGGTGGAATAAACATTAATTTTGTGCATTCTTTGGTAGTTTTTTACAACTACAAAGCTTTGCTACAAATTTATGCATTTCATTAAAATCAGTGATCTCAATTTGTGTGATTTCCTAAATATAATTGTGGATTATAAAATATGTAATGTCATAATTACATTCCTAACTAGAAGTACTATGTCTGTTTTGTATCTTTATGATGTAGCTTAATACTTTGTATTAGTTAGGTTATTTTACTTTGGTTAAAAATGGCTCAAATAGAAAAGCAGTCCCATTCACATTAACACAGTGTACAAAACTATAAATAAAATGTGCACAGTAAAAAAAAACTAACAGACATAAAAAGACAAATAAGCACTAACACAATTGTAGTGTGAGGCCTTAATACCCAACTCTCACAAATAGATCAATTAGACAAAAAGATCAAAATAGAAATATCAGAATTAAACTAAGCCTGTGAGCAAATGGACTTCATAGATGTGTACAGAGTATTACACCCCCAAACATCAGAAAACATGTTCTTTTCTGCTGCACATGGAATGTTCTCCAAAATAGACCACATATTAGCCCACAAAACATGTTTAAATAAATGTGGAGGAATTGAAATCATCCCATGCATACTATCTAACCATAGCACAATGAAACTGGAAATCACTGACAAAAGAAATTGCAAAAACTACATAAACACATGGAAATTAAACAACCAATTTCTGAACAATTAATAGGCTACAGAGGAGATTAAAGATGAAATTAAAGAGTATATACAATTAAATTATAATGCCAAAAAACATACCAAAACTTACGGGATGTAATGAAAGCAGTCTTATGAGAGAAATTTATAGTGATGAACTCCCACATCAGGAAAACAGAATGAACTCAAATAAACAACCTAAAGTTGAACCTCAAACTTCAAGAAAAAGAAGAACGAATCAAACCCAAAGCTCATACAAGGGAGTAAATTATAAAGATAAGAGCAGAAATTAATGCAACTGAGATTAAGAAAACAATACCAAGAATCAATAAATTGAAATGTTGGTTCTTTGAAAAACATAAATAAAATTGATAAGCCATTAGCCAACCTTATCAAAAAGAGGAAAGAAAAAACACAAATTCAAGCAATTAGGAATGAAAAGGGGAAATCATAATAGCTCCTACAAAAATTCAGAAGATCATAAATACCTACTATGAGAAATTATATTCTATTAAGTGGAAAACACAGAAGAAATGGACAGATTCCTAGACACCACTGAATTGCCAAACATAAATCAAGAAGATATACTTCCCAAATCATTTCTGGAAGCAAGTATTACCCTGATTCCAAAACCAGGGAAGAATCCCACTAAAAAAAAGAAAACTACAGGCCAGTCTCCCTACTGAAGATGCAAAAATCCTCAATAAAATACTGGCAAGCAGAATGCAGCAAATCATCAAGAAGAATATACACCATGACCAAGTAAGATTCATCCTATGGATGCAGGGATGGTTCGACATGCACAAGTTAATAAATGTAATATACCATATTAACAGAACCAAAGACAAAAATCACATGATCATCTCAATAGATGTAGAAAAATTATTTGACAAAGTCCAACACCCATTCATGATAAAAAAAAACTCCACAGAAAATTGAATTACAAAGGTTTTATCTTAATCTGATAAGAGCCATCTATGACAAATACCAGCCAACACCATACTAAATGCTTAAAAGCTGAAAGCTTTCACTCTAAAATCAGGAACAAAACAAAGATGTCCACTATCACCACTCATATTCAAGATAGTTCTGAAAACATTGGCCGGAGCAATTAGATAAGAGAAAGAAATAAAAGGAATAAGGATAGGAAAGGAAGAAGCTAAATTATCATTGTTTCCAGATGATATGATACTCTACACAGAAGACCCCAAAAACTTCACCAAAGACTTGTAGATTTAATAACCCAGTTCAGTAGTGTAGGTGGACACAAAGTCAGCACTGAAAAATCAATAGCATTCTTGTACACAAGCAAGAAACTTATACAGAGAGAAATTAGGGAAACAACACTCTTTACAATAGCATCCAAACAAATGAAGTATTTAGAAATCAATCTAACAAATGAAGTAGAAGATCTATACATTGAAAACTACAGTACTCTGAAAAGGGAGATCCAAGAAGACATCAGAAAATGGAACGATATCCCTTGCTCAAGGTAGGAAGAAACAACACAATGAAAATGACCATACTCCCAAAACTGTTATGTAGATTTAATGCAATCCCAATCAAAATACCATTAGCATACCTCACAGAACTAGTGAAAATATCCCTAAAATTGATATGGAATCAGGAGAGATCTGTAATACCAAAATCAATTCTGGGCAACAAAGGCAAGTAACAGGGTATCACAATCCCTGACCTGAAATTGTGCTACAAAGCTTCAGTGATAAAATCAACATGGTATTGGCAAAAAAAAAAAAAAAAAAAAAAAAAAAAAAAAACCAGACCTAAGGATCAGTGAAACAGAATAAAAGATGCGGACACAGCTCCAAACAAATGCAGAAACCTTATCTTTGACAAAGAAGCCAAACAGTCACTGCAAGAAAGTCTCTTTAATACAGTGCTGTAAAACCTGGCTTTCCACTTGCTGAAGACTAAGACGAGGCCCATGTCTATCACCATGCACTAAAGTCAAAATGGATCAAAGATCTAAATATTAAAATAGAAACACTAAATTTACTGGAAGAAAAAATAGGCAGAAATCTTAAAGACATAGGTGTAGGCAGAGAGTTCATGAATAAAACCAACAGTGCATGGGAAATAGTACAAAAAATAAGCAAATGGGATCTCCTCTTATTAAAAAGCTTTTGCACAACAAAGTGAAAAGACAACTGACAGAGTGGGAAAAAATTATAGCCAGTTGCCTCTCAGACAAAGTACCATATAGAACATAGAAAGAATTGAAAAAAATCTGGGCCCCAAAATTCAAAGACCCAATCAAAAAATGGGCATTTGAGATGAATATACATTTCTCAGATGAAGAAATACAAATGGCAAGGAAATATGTGAAAAAATGTTCAATATCACTGGTCATTTGAGAGGTGCAAATTAAAACAACACTGAGATTTCGTCTCACCCCAGAAAGAATGGCTATCATCAAGAAATCAACCAGTAACAAATGCTGGCAGGGCTGTGGGGAAAAAGGAACCCTTCTCCATTGTTGGTGGGAATGTAGACAGGTATAACCACTGTGGAAATCAGTGTGGAGATTCTTCAAAAAGCTAGGATTACAGCTACTCCCATTCAACCTAGCTATTCTCCTTCTGAGTATCTTTCCAGAAGAATTAAAAACATCATACCACAGCAATATATGTGCACTCATGTTTATAGTAGCACAATTTGTAATAAATAGGTAACTTGGAAACAACCCAAATGCCCATAAAACAAGGAATGGATAAAAAAAAATATGGTATTTTTTAAATATAATTGAATGTTACTCAGCCATAAAGAAGGATAAGCTGAAGACTTTTATACATAAATGGATAAAACTAGAGACCATACGCATAAGTGAAATAAATCAGACCCACATGTGCAAACATCATATTGTCTCACTAGTGTGAGAAACTGAAAGAATAAACAAATAGACAGTGGGAATAGAGAAGAAAATGTTCAAAAGAAAAGAAAAATTGTGATGGAGAATGGGGAAAGGAAGGAAGGGAAAAGAAATATATATATATATATATTCACACACACATACACACACACACAAGATTGTTAAGAGAGGGGCTGGGGATTTAGCTCAGCGGCACAGTTCCTGCCTGGCAAGTGCAAGGTCGTGAGTTTGGTTCCCGGTACCGGAAACCCCCCTACCAAAAAAAAAGAAAAAAGATTGTTAAGAGAGTTATACAGCTAGTTCATTGAAAAGAAAGGTTTGTGCTAATATTGTTTGGGCAGTATTTCATACCTATATCTTGTATTCTGAACAACTATTATAAATATAACAGTATGCAATGTATTAATTATTGTTACTCTCCCACTAGCCTGTTTTAAAACTCTTTTATTGCTATTTGCATTTTTTTTCACTTTAACAAGAAGCACATATTCAGATCAGAGATGCCAGTGACTAGTAATAAGTTGAGATACTTTCTTTTCTTTTCTAAGCATAAAGCAGTTGCTACAACTGTAATTCAAAAGCTGTGACGGGTAAGAGGGAGCAGGGCTCCACCATTTAGATCAGACTATAGCTTCAATCTCTTAAGTTGTGCTCTTTGCTCAGAAAGCACAGGGAGCCAGAGAAAACATTCTCCCTGCCACAAGAATTCCATCTGCGAACAGGGGCTTGTGGCTGCCAGCTGCTCCTCTCTCTGCTGTGTAAGAATGCAGCTGAGGTTGGAAACCTGTCACCATGCTGGAGCCCGCACCCACCTGTCCCTCTTGTCAGTCTCCTCCAAAGTCCTCCTGGATTTAAAAACTATGGCCACAAAGACGGGATTTGCTTTCACTCTTTCTAGAACAGCTCTACATCTATACCACGTGTGCATCATATGTCCTAGGACGCTGGTGTCTCTTCAAATTGTGATTTTTAAATGAAATAACAGCTGTGCAGAACTAAGAACAGCTCTGGTACATAGTCTGAAGAATTGTCTGGTCAGTCAAATATTGAGTGTATATTTTATTTTTCAATTAAACAAAAAAGAAAAAATGATAAAAAGAGAAAAATGTTCAGTTATAATTTATATATATTCATATTAACAAATTGTCTATTTCTCACAAATAGAAAATTAACATATATAATTGTACAGGTCCTAAGTATGGCTTTTTCCATTCTATAACAGGAAAGAAAAATATTACTGTATAATATGGATATTAATATATAATGTTTTTAAAAATATATTAGTGGATTGAATTTTGAAATTATTTTAAAAATATGTCTTTTTTTGCAGCTTGTGGGAAGAAATGATTGCAACATATGTAGAAGTGAAAACCTTTAACTCTTTGGAAGAAAACTAGTGAAGATATTTTACATAACCTCAGCTGTGTCTAAAGATGAAGACAATGTGTAACTAAACTCATAAAGGGTCTAGAAACAGTGACTGGGGAGTGAAGACCAAGCTAGCCTCAGCTCTGGGTCCAAGTGCAGCGCTACCATATGGAAGAGCCCAGAGGGAAACTGAGGCCCAAATCGGCCAAAAGTGAGGGACAGATGAGAGCCAGGCACACATTTTGGGACAGTTTCTTTGTCCTGCTCAGCTACTCTAGTCACCAACAAAGTCTGCGTTTTTTGTTTGTTTGTTTTTAACCACTTTACAGAATAGTTATCTGTTCAAACCTTAAATCTGTTCAGTTTCAGTGAATAATACAGAACAAGAAGAGAGGGGCAGGCAGGTAGCTCAGTGGGAGAGCACTTGCCTAAGGTGTGATACCCTGGTTTTATCCCCAGCACCAGGCAAGAAAAAACAGGAGGAGGGAGAGAACAGAGGAAATTGGCTTCCGTCCTCCCAGGGCCACATGACTGTTACTTAGGAATAGGAAGGAGATGTTAATTTAGGTGTTATGTAGCTATTTATAAACTATGATCATGCATAAATGAACTCCCTAAAAGATTTCCTTTTCACATCTATTAACAACGTCCAAGTGTGGTGTCACATTCCTGCAATCCCAGGACCCTGGAGGTTGAGACAGGAGGATTGTCGTGAATTTAAGGCCAGCCTGGGTTACACAGTGAGTTCAAGACAAGCCTGAATTACAGAATGAGACCCTGTCTAAAAACAAAAAAATAAAAATAAAAATTTTTAAAAATCCAATACACATTTAATCAGGATTGTGTACCAAGTGATCACAATAATTAAAATATAAGAGAACATTAAGAACCAATAGCCTGTGCAGCATTGGTGGTATAGTGGTGAGCATAGCTGCCTTCCAAGAACCAATAGCTAGACTCAAACAAGATACATCCCAAGGACTGACACAGAATTAACATGACACCCACTGACGAGCAGCAGGTGCCTCACAGAGCACCACCCACTGTGTGCGCTCTGGAGTGACATCTTTAAAGACAGGCTCCCACTGGCAGATTCTAAAGAGAGTGACTAAATTAATGATGTTTATCCATGCTGTATATATATTCATCATTAGAGATCTTCCTAATTTTAACTTATAAGAAAGAAAAAGAACATATGAGGTGTGATTGAAAAGTAAGGTATGTGTTTCAATTTTTTTAAAAACTGATACAGTTAAAAAAAAATACTGCCATGAATCCCCTCAGAATCCTCCCCCTTCCATTGAACACAGTTATCCCATGGTTCTGGCCACTTTCTGCTGCAGCTCTGGAGTGCTCTTTCCTGAGTGTCTTTTAGTTGTACCGTCCTGGCTGCCTCCAGGTCCTGAATCAATTCAAAACGTTGACCTTTCATGGTTGTTCTGATTTTGGGGAAGAGCCAAGAGTCTCACACTGAGGGATCTGGTTGATAAAGTAGATGACGCTTTCTGTTCAATGACATTTGGCAGCATCATTTACTATAGTTTTGACCACACCTCATAAAGATATGAAAGAGGACTCCAGAGCTGCTTCGTACAGTGGCAGGAACGATGGGATTGTGTGTTTGAAGTGAGGGGGAGTAGTTTGAGGAGGATTCATGCAACATGTCTTTTACTATAATTTGTTTTTATTTAAACACACCATATTTTTGATTACCCCTCTATCTCTCTACTTCCAGGTTCAAAGTGGACCTGACTTAGGGACACCCTACTGTAGACTTACAGAGCCTTCTGTCATGTATCTGTTGTTCTGCTGACACTGAGATGAGAAAATAATAAAGGGACACATTTGCCTTCATTGGCCCAATGTAGTTCATCTGGTTCTGTAACAGAGTTTATCAATGAGAAATTGGCTGCAGAAAAATCACTTCTCTGTCCCCAACATTTCAGTCATGGAAAGTGACACAAACATCACAGGCTGGGGTTTTCCAACTCTCATCTGCTTTCTCCTGGGCACGGCACTGTATCCTTCAGACAGGAAGGGGCACCTGGGAGCCGGCAGCTCCAGGCTGGTCCCTCAGCACTTCTCCCCTCACCCCTCCTTCACCCTTCTCACCACTAAGTTCTAGCACACACTAGGAGCCAGGCAGGGCTCTAAAGTTAAGGCTCTAAACCTAAGCCAACCATAGCCCTTCCTAAATCAGAACATGTGGTTCCCTCTGGCAAGGAACCACATCTACTTTTAAAATATATACCGCACCCAGGTACAATGTGAGCTCTGAGTACATGTTCGCGTTAAACAGTAATAATTTAAACACTGGCGCACCATAACCTCTGTGCATGCTCGAATAATATGAGCTACTGAAATTTCCCTATGCGTGTACTCTCCTATGACCTCTGCTGCACAGAAAGCTCATTCAGATTCAAGTCTCAGCAGCACTGGAACATGTTTATTTATAAGATAATTTTCCAGGTGGAGAGGAGAGCCAATTTACACACTTTCAGTAATTTCAATAAATAAGTAGACTGCACCCTTCCCATCACAGCCTTCCTTGTAAGCCTGTTATTATGTACAGCACGACTATTGTGTTGATGTTGATTGTGCCACATGTGTGGAGATGTGTGAATAGATACAAATACAGATGTTGGAAGCAGATAGCTGCCAATCACGAAATGCTCACTGTGAGCCAGGCAATGTGCTAATCACTCAGCTCATTTGTTGAACAAAATGTTTCTTGAGCACCTTTCATGTGTCAGGCTCTGTGTTAGGTCCTGGTTATGTAGGAGCTAGAAAGACAAACATGGCCCCAATCTTCATGTAACTTGGAGTCTAGTAAAGAAATGTTTAAGAAAAACTATAGCAAGGAATCTAACTGGCCCAAAGTTTTGCCTCTCTGATAAAGCAGCATTTTTTTTTTTGAGAACTGAAAGATAATTCAGCAGGTGAAAAGGAGGCTTAGAATTCTCCTACCGGAGGAAAAAGTGCACAGGGATCTCTAGTGAATTTGAGAAAGTAGAAAGAACACAAGCAGAAGGGGAGGAATCTAGGTGGAGAAGTGAAGCAGGCAGAGGTTGGGTCAGGAAGGCCTTGTGAAGCAGGGAAAGGAACTTGGACTTCGAAGACCGTGGAAGGTAACCAAGTTGGCATCCCCATCCAATGTATGCTCAAAAAATTGTCATTGTCTCTTATGGACCAAGGGCTGCAGACAAAGCCCAGTTCGAAGCCCCTGCAGGCTGGGGGACACAGATCGGGACTGGGGTGCAGACATGGAAGAGTACAGGAGACGCTTTGTGGCATGAAGACAGCAGAACCTTGTTCACTGAGCTCCTGTCAGGCTGTGATGGGCACAGCAGGAAGAAAAGGAAACCCCATCCCACAGTCGCTTTGTGGCTGTCATTGTATTAGTCAGCCAGCCAGCTAGTTCCACTGAGAATGTGGGGAAGGTTTTTCTTTCTGGTTGTGTCTCAATTATCACAGTTCTCCACTTGCATGACTGATGCACTGAGGATGCTTTGGGAAGATTCAAAGTACTTTTCAGTCAATGAACAAGACATACCTGCATTTCACACATGGAAAAACACATAGCTATAGAAGAGGACCATGAGGTATGATCAAAACATACAGTGTAGATCAAAACAAAAGGTTTTGTTTTTATTTATTGCAGTAAAAGATGCATTGCATCTGGCTGTGGTGGTGCATGCCTGTATTCCCCACACTGAGGAGGCTGAGGCAAGAGGATTGCCATGAGTCTGAGGCCAGAGTAGTCTACATAGTAAGTCACAGCCCAGCCTGAACTACACAGCAAGACCCTGTCTCAAAAAAACAAAAGAGAAAAGAGAAGAAAAAAGATGCATTGCTATCAATTCCTTTCCAAATCCTCCCCATCACTTGGAACACACTTATCCCATTATGCTTACCACTCTCTGAAGCAATTCTGGAGTCCTTGTTCATGAGTGTCTAGTTGCACTGTTGTGCCTTGATGTCCTGAACTGATTCAAAATGTTTACTTTTCTTGGTCATTTTGATTTTAGAGATGAGCTAAAAGTTGCCTGTGCCACATGTATTGAATAAGGGGGATGAGGACACACTATGATGTTTTTACAAGGCCACCTGTCCATTGAATGACACTCAGCAGTGGCATTCACTATATTTTTGCTCACACTTGGTAAAGACAGTGAGGAAAGAGGATTCCAGAACTGTTTCAGAAAGCAGCAAGAGCCATAGGATGTGTGTTCACAGTGAGAGGGAGGATCTTGAGGGACACTAAGAGCAATGAGTCTTTTTTAAGCCATTCATTTATTTTCTCATTTATTCATAGAATTTATTATAAATTGCATATTGTGCATCAGATATTATTTCAAGTACTAGGGCTTAAACAGTAAACAAAGCGGACCAAAACCAAATCCAAAAACAGGAACAAAAAACCTCTGCCCCTATGGATGTATATCCCATCAGGTAAAATTATGCTTGGTTATTTTATCATTTTATTAGTACATGTGTGTAGTATGTAATGTTTACATTTCCTGTGGAAAGTTTGTACATGTACATAATGCATCTTCCTTTCCCTCCCACTCCTATCCACCCACCTCTTGATCCCCTTCCTTCTTGTTTTTTTGTATGTTTCTGTCATAATTTTTTCATTAAATGTTCATTGTATATTTTGATCACACCTTGTGGTAATACTTCTTTCCTTAGCCTCATCTGAATCTCTTTTGAGGACCATGATTAGAATTTAAGAGCCAATTTCCAAATTAAATATATTTTTCTAACACCCTACCTTATCATTAAAATTATCTTATTTTGCTTCTTTGACACTCTGAGTTCCATGAGTTTGGGACTACTGCCAAGAATCACAGAAATACGTGACCCTAAAGTCCAATGAGCAGACTCAGAATTCATTTAGTTGCTCAGTGATTGTGCTCATAGCATCATGAAAGCTAGAACTGATAAGCAAGCAGCAGAGCATTTCAAAAGCCAGCAAAATCTATTCCAATACTGTCAACTTGTAAAGCTTGAAAGCTAGTCCTGTAAGATGAGGGAGGGGTCAGTGTGAAAGGGAGAGTAGAATGGACTTCACACTCCTCTGTAGGATAAAGCCTGCTTCTGCTGGGCACGGGTAGAAGTCTCTATAGTCAGATCAGATGTAGACAAAATAAAGAGAAAGAGTGATGATTGGTACAACTACAGCAGCATTTTCCCTAAAAATAAACCCAAAGCCACTGTGAAGATGACTTCATGATATCTGTTATCTATTCCAGTGGTGTCAGGATAACAATCTACTTACTGGGCCACCCCCAGCATGTAATCCCTGTCTTATTGTACAAGAGAAAAAAGATGCATCTGGAGAGGGTATATCTGACAAATCCTTTCTCTTCTACAAATAATTCCCCCAAATAGCACAATGCTGATGCTTTAATTATTCACACAATAAAAAGCAAGAAAGAGTTAAAATCATGACAAATCATCAAACAACACAGAAAAGACAAATCAAGCCAAGTAGCTGAGGAGCCATTCCAAGAAGACAACATATGAAGACAGAATGTCCCAGAAACTCACTAACTGGGCAAAGATCAGTATTAGGCAAAGCTAATGTTAAATGCAGCAGTAGAATATAGAATTAGCAAGTTAAAATACACAGCACAAATATGCACACACAACAGGCTCTGGGGTCTTACAGCTCTGGAGCACCACAATATCAAGGTTCTTGCTGTGTCATCTGCTTTTTCATAGAAATGTTTAATTTTCTGCTCTTAAGTTATTTGGCAGTGTGTCCATGTACTCATGATTCTTGGACCCACTCACAGAAGCATGGGACAGAGAGCAAATCTCAAGACAAGCAATGTCCACAGTACAGAGGTCACCATGTTCTACTCAACAGGCAGGAGAGACAAAGTTTCTGCTCTCAGGAAATCCAGAGAACCTCTTTGTCTTCTTCCCTGGAAAAAAAATATGATGCAGAGAGCTCCTTTTCCAAACTTATACTCTATGTTTCAATCCACAGCAAGCTAAGCTTCTAAACTATTGTTAGGGTTGATGAGTGGATTCATCATGGGCTTAATATAACGTTAGAGCTGGCTGAGTAGCAGGAAAGGTCATGGTACTATCAGCCTCCACAGGGAACGGGAAAGAGGAAGGTGAAGGAGGAGGCAAGGGAAGAAGGGTTGAAAGAAGGAAACAAGAAGGAAGATCCATGAAAAGATAAGTAATATATAATGGAATAAAAGCAACCTGCCTTGTCCCTTTATGATCAAAACATTTACAGTTTCACTAATAATAATAGTGAAATCTTAATGGTATGTTCTTTATGCCAGGTTCTGTTCTAAAGGTTTCACATATAATATATCATTAACTCAGAGGCACTACTAATAGCCCACTTTACAGCTGAGGTTACTGAGGCACAGAGAGGTAAGTATTTGCCCAGAAGTACTAAGCAGGGGAGCTACGAGTTGATCTTGGGCAATTCTGACTGCAGGGTTTACATGCTCTGTCCTTAAGCTTTATTATTAGTGTCTCTAGATACAGTGGAACTCAAAGTGCTGGTCCATGAAATACATGCTACTGGTCCACAATGACTTAAGAGGCTTGAACCAGACTATAACAAGCAGTCACAGAACTCCCTGTTCAGATTAGCTGACTTCTTCTTGCAGTGTTTTGATAGACTTTCTACAGGACACAAGCAATGTGCTGGATTTACTTCCTGGCTCAAGCTGCATATCTCCTCTCCAACTGGTAACAGACAGTTCAGCAAGCAGTCACAGCCCCTGAGTCACCCTTCGGGTGGCACAGTGCCCCAGGATTCCCTTGCTTGCACCCAGAAAAGGGAAGGAACTATTATTTTTAAGCAAGAAAGCACACCTGGCTTCCTTCATGTGATCTCCATTGGTGATGTAAACAACCTATTGAGCTAAGTATTAACAGATGTGCCAAAGCTAAGACGCAGCAAGCACTTAATGGTTTTGGCCAGCAAGTGGAAGGGACAGGATTTGAACTTAGGTTGGCCTGGTCCCCAAACACTGCAGGCTGTGCTGTGCTGTGAAGCCACTCACACTAAGGAACAGAGCAGTTCCAGGGCTACGGAAAATGTGTCAAATGGGCAGATTTGAGTTTTGGTTTTCTCTGCTTCTTCCTACCCCACCACATCCCCTCCAACTCTGCTCACCCTGCAAAGATGTCCACTTTTCACACCATGAGTCAGGAGCGTCTCTTGAGATCTTTGCAAATTAAGCTATGCAATTTGTCTGATCAGACTCTCCGACTGAGCAATGACATGTTTGTCTGTGAAGACAACTGACAATCCAAACAAGGGCAAAATTCAATGCCTTGTGAGGATAATATCACTTCGGCCACATTGGGATCACAGCTGCACATTTAGGAAATAGAAATGGTCACTCCCCACCTTCAGCATGCCTATGCAATGGAGCGGGTAGGCAGAGGAACTGCTTCTCTTCCCTACTCTAGTGGACCACTCTGGTCTCTCACTGTCTCCTCTCTGCTCTGCCCTTGGCATCTAAGCCTCCAGCTAAAGGGCAGGTGAATCACAGGATCTGCAACCTAGAAATCAAGTCCAAACTTCCACCTAAGAACTCTCTGCCTGAGCGACGGCCCTCCAAGCTCTGCATTAGAGTAGTCGCTTTGAATAATAGACCATAGAAAATGTGTACAACTCTTACTAAAAAAACAAACTGTGTGAGGCTGAAGTTGGCTTCTCTGTGTTGTCTCTATTGCAAGCTCTGGCTTTTCCTTTCGACAGTAATGTAAACACCTTGTTCTTCTCCATCATTCTTTTGTACACTGGAAAGTTGTCACGTGTCCATGTGTGCTCGCCTACCTAGGGAAAACGCCAGTTCTTCCAGCCTTCTGTCAGAAAACAGGGACTCTAAAACCAGGTTCTTGGCTCTAGGTATTTTTTGCTCCATCAAGATATGGGCTCTGCCCGAGTTTGAGTCCTGGTTCTACCAGTTCTTAGCTAATGAACAGGAAACTTGTTTAACTCTCTCCCTCCTTTTCTTCCTCAACAAAACAGAGCACCAACTTTACTACATTGCCCTGAATGTTTATTAGCATAATAATGTGTACGGTGCCCAGGAAGTACACAAAAATTCAACTCTTATCATTACCCCACATACAACGAGACTACCCATTCCTTGTTTGGAAATTGTGATTCAATAAAATAATCTAAAATTGCAATTGCTTGCTTACCAGCCATTAATCATTATTTCTTTTATTTAGAAAGCATCATGAGGGGCTGGGGATTTAGCTCAGTGGCAAAAAGCGCCTGCCTGGCAAGTGCAAGGTCATGAGTTTGGTTCCCGGTACCGGAGGAAAAAAAAAAAAAAAAAAAAGATGTGAATTTAGAAAGCATCATGATAAATGCTTAGTAAGTATGATGTCGGCACATGGTAAATTTCCACTCTGAGCATGTGGAGGATGGGTGAGTTGGAGGGTGAGGATGGGTACGAATGAAGTAGACCTGTCAGGATTAAGGTTCATTAAGAGTGTGATATTTAAGCAAAGACTTGAAGGAAGGGGGTTAACAATGGGTATCACAAGAGAAAAGAGAGTTCTAGCTGTGCACTGACACTAAGAGTGGCTCATGTGGCCTCTTCTGGGGACAGAAGGAGGTCACCGAAGCTGGAGCTCAGTGAAAAGGAGAACAGAAAGGAGGAAGTCAGGTAACCTGCAGCTCAATACAAGCTGGGTTGATGCTTACTCTGAGGGAATTCTAGAGCCTTGGTGTGCTTTTGAACCAGGGAATTAATGACTTGATTTATATTGCAAATAGTTCATTCTGGATGCTGCAAGACTTGAATAAATGCTCTCTCCCTGCTTCCTGCAGGCTGGAGAGAAAGCAAGTCAGGAGATTATTGCCACACTGCAGAAAGGAAAAGAGAAGACAAGGCAACTCAGACCAGAGGAGCCCTGGGGAGAGGAGATGATCAGCTACTCAGTAATCTTACGGGTGGAGTCGGGACAATTTCTGGTGGATGTGAAAGAATGTGTGTGTGACAGAGAAATCAAAACTCTTCACCAAATTTGGGGCTGGATAATTGGAAGAGTTGGGCTGTTAGGAACAGAGCTGAGGGACGCTATCGGTGGAGCCAGTGAGAGGGACAAGTAGGATGCCCACCTGGGGCATGCACAAGGGGCTAGAGGCCTGGAGCACAGAGTTGGGCTGCAGGACAAGCTGGAACCATCAGGGACCAGTGACACCAACAAAGAGTGTGTAGAGATGGGTGAAAAAGGAGCCCAAGAGCTAATACTCAGAGGCTGAGAAAGGAAAGGCAGAAGCAGAAAGGACCCTGAGAGGAGCAGCCAGAGTAGTAAGAAGAAGATCACCAAATGTCATCGTGAAAGCCAAATACAATGTATGGGGAGGAAGAGCTCAATCAGATACATCCAACTGGCCTAGAAGTCAAGCAAAGTGAACAGAGAGAACTGCATTTAAAAAACCTGAAGACCTGGATGACTCAGACAATGCACTAGAGTGAAAGTCTCCCTAGTGTGGGTTTCAGAACCAAGGCCTCTGCTTTGGGCCATGATAAAACACTGGAGACCAGCCTTGAGCATCTCCGGGACTGGAAGGAGTGTGAGAAAAATGATTTTCAGACCTTGGAAAGCAGACAGCACAAGACAGTGATCCCCAAGGTTAGGGAAACAAGTGATGGAGCCTGTGATGACCCAGGATCTTGCCCGAAGAGGGTTCCCAGGCCACAGCACGAGGAAGGGAGACAGAATCAAGGATTCAGGAGCCAAAGCAGTGCCGAGATCCACCGAGCAGAAGAGCAGAGCGGTGAGGAAATAAAAGGCTCCTGTGCAGGGGCTCAGCTGAGAAGAGATGGCACTGAAACGTGACGTGACGAGGAGAGTGAGAGGGGCCTCTGCGCGTGGTACAGCCCTGGGAGAGCTTGCAGACCAGGAGAGGGTGTTTCCACTCCTATGGGGATTCTCTGAAGAGGGGACCCTGAAGGTGTAGAGAGGAAAGGGAGAGTCCCAGCAGGGTCTCTAAGAGGCACGGAGGGTGGGATCTGGGCACAAAGAGAGGAGCATGCCTGGGTGGATTCTGTCACAGGCACAGAGAGGGCTCAAAGGTGGGGAGATGAGGAGAGGGGGCCTGAGAGTTCTCTTCTGATTGCTGCTTTGCCTGTTGCTCAGAGCATCCACTGAGAAGGAGAATGAAGGAAGAGATGCTAAGGGTTTGAGAAAGGAAGAGAATGTATGTAACATCCCCTCTGGAGAGTGAAGCAGAACAGACTGTTTTGCATGGTCCCAGGAGTGGCTGCACCGTGGGCTAATTTGGTCATGAACTCCCCCTGTGGCTGTGTTTTTTCTCCCGCTGTTGCCGCTGTGCACATGCAGGCGTGGGGTTGATTAGGACAGAATTTCCCCTGAGTTGTGGATTCAGAAGTAGCCGAGGCATTGTCAAAGCTGACTTGGATTGAAGGCACTCTGTTTTGGTTTTCTTCTCAGGAGCTGCTAATAAACCAGACACTCTCTCTCCTGAATGTGTGATTGGTTCTTCTCCTTCAAAGGCCCCTCTGCCCATATGGTGTTACATGATTAGCAGCTGTCCTCCCGACTTAGGGGCAGTGAACTGCTGTCTGTTCTTCCTGGTCACCACCAGGAACATTGACCAGGACAATTCAAGGCAGAGTCATTGGTTCACCTCTAAAAACTACTTATTGGGTTATCATCAATCTATTTGTCAACATACTCAGGAAATCTACTTCACCAACTTTGTATCTTTTTGCTGTCACATCAAGTGAGTTGAGCTGGTGTTTCACAAATTCAAGACACTGTATCTATAGCATTTCCCTACCTTTCAGCAGAATTCTTTTTAGTTTAATGATGCTAGTTTGTCATGACTTGTTAACAAATCCACTTTGCTTTTAGCAATTTTGGGGATTTTTTTAAAAAGTGCTTTAAAACAAGATGCACTCTTTTGGACAATTCTGCCATCTTTGCCCAGAGGGAAACAGTGAAATGAGTGTGGCCCATGGCCAAAGTACCTTCCCTTGGTCCAACGAGACTTCTTTCCTCCTGGCAGCTTTTTTTTGAAACAGGCTGTCACTATGTAGCCCAAGCTGACCTTGAACTCACAGCTATCCTTCTGCCTCAGCCTCTTGAGTGCTGAGAATACAGGCCTGTGCCACCACGCCTGGCCTTTGCCCTGCAGCTTCTAAGTTTGTTCAAGACTCACCCAGTCACCCCTAGTGGAGTCGGGGGTACGAGTAAGTACTAGGCAGCCATTGCTGGTTGCCTAACTTTCCTCTCTTCTTTATTAACTGGACTCCCCATTCTATCCTGGAAAGCAATGTTAAATTAAGCTAACTAAAGAAAAGTGAGAAGCAGGGAGGCAAAGCTCTATTTCTTAACCTTTTTGGTGCTTTTTGGAAAAAACATTTTTTGCCTTTGTTTGCTTTTTCTTCTGTCATGGAAATAGATGTGAGGCTGGAGGCCACAGGATGGCAAACAAGGATAAAACTACACATCCAGATGCTGTGCAAGGTGGCATGCAAAGCTGGAGATGCTGGGTGTGTCCTGGGCATTTTGGATCTGCTGCTCCACTCCTGCACCACCTGCTCCAACTTCTCCCTTTGGGCTAAGTGAGCAGTGCAGAGCTCCTGTCCCATGCAGCAGAACCTGTACCCACGTAGTATGGTCAAAAGTAAGTGAATGCTTAAAGTTCTTTTTAATTTATTATAATAAAAGACACATTGCCATGAACTCTCTCAAAATACTCCCTTTTGCTTCAAACACACTTATCCCATCATTCTGTCACTTCCTGAAACCATTCTGGTGTCCTCTTTCATGAGTCTTTAGTTGCATTGTTATAGCTCTCTCAATGTCCTGAAACAATTACAAGCGTTTCTCCTTCGTGGTCATTTTGACTTTGGGGAAGATCCAGGACTTGCGCAGTGCCAGATCCACTGAATAAAGTGAGTGAGGACACAGCATCATGCTTTTTTATGAGTCTGCCTTTCTGTTGGATGGCACTTGGCAGCAGCATCCACCATATTTTTTACCACAGTTGGAAAAGACATTTATGAAAGAGGACTTCCAGAGCTGCTTCAGAAAATGGCAAGAATAGCAAGATACATGTTTTCAAAGCAGGAAGAATATTTTGAAGGGGGTTAATGGCACTGCACCCTTTACTGTAATAAATTATTTTCTATTTAAACATTCACCATATATTATGATCAGCTCATGTGTATACATGGACAGAAGCTGGAGAATTGCTGGTCCTATTAGAGCAACCCTGGGAAATAGTTTCCTGCTACCTGGCCTGTCTCACATGGTGTGTAGTTATTTTTCCTGAACATTGATTTATTTTTCTTGTATCACTTCCTTGTCTGAGAAGTATGCAAATTCTGGAGAGAAGGAGTGTGATTGTCCCGTTATGTTCAGGTCACAGGCTGACCTATTGATTTCCATCCCTGGCTTTGGCACCTCCCTACAATCCAGGCACTGTGGTGTAGTGAGGGTGGCTTTAGGAATCTAGTTGGAAATGGGATCCTTCAATGGCCCTTCCAGCAGGTACCCTGGGCAGATTGGAGCCAACAAGAAGGGTCATGGCAAGTATCAAATGACCCTCAGGACTGGCATGTTATGTCGTAGAAACTACAGGCATCCCTGCAGACTGAAGCCAGTGAAAATCTCATTTTAAATTACCCCCACTTTAGAAAATATAACCTAATTAACCATGGCTGGGAAACTCCAGGACTCAAGTCCTAATCCCAGTTTTTCCATTAGCACACTATGCGAAAGTTTGAAGATCTCTTTGTGCCTTACTTCTTCATCTATAAAAATAGGCGACTCATATCTATTACCTCCTGAGGTTGCAGAGAGGAACAATAAAATTGATTTGCAAAGTGTTTTATTGCCATAAAGTGCTATATTGAAAATGGTCTGTTTTTAAATAGTCTGATTTGTTGCAGTATGTAATAAAGAATGTTAAAGAATATATTCTAAGTAAATGCACATTTAAGGTTTTTATTTTACTGTTGTTGCTTTTGATAAAGAAATTAAATGCTAGGAAGATGATATGATATATCAAAATGTTCATCCACCTTAAGTTTTCCCTTAACAAAAAAATAAAATTCTGGTCTCATAGTCTTAGTTTCCTCTTTTATAGTTCATTCAGTTAACATTTAAGTATAACAACAATGTTCTGGATTTTTATGCTTAAACATACAGAATCAAATCAGGTGTTGTGGCACATGCCTGTAACCCCAGCACTCTGGGAGGCTGAAGCAGGAAGACTACAAGTTCAGGCTCAGCCTGGGCAGTTTAGTGACTTAGCAAGACTTTGTTGCAAAAAAATAGAAAGAGGCTGGGGATGTAGCTTGGTATTAAGGTTCTGTGTTTAATTCCCAGCAAAACACACACACACACACACACACACACACACACACATAGAATTAAAAACTATCCTTATCTCTTCTTGAACTCCCATCTCCCAGCTTCACTGTCAGTGATGACATACTGGTAGCTTGCCATCAGCTGAGACAGGATTCACAGGGCAGATGTTAGTATACCTGTAATTGAGGACTTTTCTTTCTCTTTTCCAGCACACCACTGGATCTGGTGAACCCAAACAAAAACAATACGCAGATACAAACACCCATCATCAACAATAACAACACCCAAATGCACCTATGAAGCATCAGCGGAAATACTACTTTTTTGGATTATATACTCTCTCTTTACGACTTTGCCTGGTGATCTGTAAAAACACTGAATATTTGCTACAGCTGGATCCAGATATTTTCCAAACCTAAAGCTGGTTCCTCTAATTTTGGCCATTGGAATCACCTCTACTACACTACACTGTCCTGTGGATTCATGGACAGAAAGTCCACTCTGCTACTTATTCTTCAATCTCCAACATCTAGAACAATATTGGGCAGGTGGTCAGCACTCGGTTAAGTGTTTCCTAAATTAACTAGCTGAAGTACCAGGACTAGTTTGGGTCATGGATGCACAGTCTAGCCTCAGAATCTCACATGTGCCCTTCCGGCCATTTAGTTCCCAAACACAGTATGTTCAGTACATGATTGGAACTGAAGACTTTGCCAAACTCAAGCATTCTTTTTGGTACTTGAGAGCACTGTGGCTTCTCTATCAAAACTGTGTTGCCAACTTTACTAATAGGACCTGCAAAATTATAGGTACTATTTTCAGGACAAAAGTGAGAAAAAAAAATGAAGAAGACTTCTATTTCCTGTGCATGTGACAGTATCTGTCCAAGTGCCCTTGGCACAGGAGTAGCATATCTTTACTAAATACACTAAGTATACTCTGGAAAATAGAGCAAATTTGTATTTGTTGTATTTACAGCTATTTATTTGTGTTTCTGTTTCTTTTGATGTTCTTCAAAGAACCTAGGAAAGTGCTTCGCACACAAAGATTCCTCCATGACCATGGCTGACGGGAAAAACTGCCTTGTTAAGTAGGTGGACAGCCCAAAGCAGGTGGTGCTCACTAGGATTTCCAGAGTCCTGAAGGTAGTCAGTGCGTAGAACTTGGTAAACAGGTTGCTCTGGCCATAGCACTGCTCAGGAATGACTGAACAGCTCATTTCTGTAGCCATGGAGTTTATTCTTTCAAAGTCATCTTCAGCAGCCAGTAAACATAGTCCGGCTTTCATATCTCACTACCCTGACCCAATGGCATATAATAAACATAAAGTGGGTTCATCATTTACTCATAGCTGGCACAAGAGCACCATTTCTAAACACAGTGCCAAAAGACTCAAGCTCAGGACAACATATCTGCATTCTGAATGATTATTAGCTAGCCTGGGGAAGAATTCAGTGGAGACTTCTGCTTTCAAACTCCTCAAATATTAATGTCTTTGCTCCTTGACTTTATTTTACTTACCCTAAGTAAATCCAAAACAAGTGTACAAAGCAAAAGGAAAGTGAAGAACTCAAACTCCTGCACTGAGATCTGGGAGGGTCAGGAGCTGGGAGGAAGGATTCAATTTTCAGCAGCTCTGCTCTGTCCCCACGGCCTGCCATATGTTCTAGCTTGGCCTTGTTCTGCAGCCATCTCTGTTTACTATGTGACAGACAGCTGTTCTCTGCAATCACTCTTCCACCACACACACCATTCCTGGGGAGAAGCAGCAGAAACTGCACCCATCATGAGCCAAAAATTTGGGCTGGAAGACTCAGTGGCAGACCAGGATCGATTGTCAGAGCTTCTCCCAAGGGACAGATAAAAAGTCAGGCAGAAAAAAGAATTCGCTACTACCTAAGACTCCCAGAGACATAAAACTTCCAATATGCCACCCAAAATTGACTTGTACCTTTTATCCTATTAGGTTCTATTTTAAGCTGTGGCAGCTTTTCCTTCACCTGCTGGGCTCTTTCTGAAGTAAAGATAGCAGCAGAGTGAACCTGACCACGGCTCCTGATTTAGGGCTTCCTGCTAATGCACACAGGCACCTGGCTCCAAGGTGCTGCTGCGACGGCACACAACCGTGTGTGTGGAAGAAGTCTTGAACTCATTATTGGCCTCAGCAGCTTCACCACCACATTTTCATTTAATATTGTGTGTGTTTAATACAATGTCCTAGTTTGCTTTCATTTTACAATGTCTGTTTCTGGAAAGGAGTGATTAAAATGAAGTAGAAACGATTGCAGAACCCAAAATATAGAAAAATCACATTCTCTTTACAATGACTTCTTTGCTTGGAAGGACCAAGAGTCCAGTTGGCCATTTGTCTGAGATGGTAAAAGGAAAACCTGCTGTGCCAGTGAGGTGAGGTTGAATGGGCAATCACCCCAGTCCTCCCCCGTTAGCAACCCTATGACCACCATGTGCTGGATAAATTGTTTTTAAAACATTTTTCCAAGGAAATTGTTGAACTCAAAGCAGCTGATGTATGCAGATCATAGCTAATACATTTGGTCTCTTTTGTGTTCCAACTGGTAGAAATGAGAAGAGAGGTGGGATTTTGTGGGACTTGAAAATAAAGAAATCCACTGAGGGGTGACAAAGGCTGTACCATAGCTTTCCATCTGCAGTGTTGTCACTGCATGTTTAAAATGCAGTTTCGATTATAGTTCCCTTTTCAGACCTTGGTAATTCACACCAAACTTGATACTACTGACTTAAACATAGGAAGGAATATCGCTATGAAAGACTGCTAAATTTCTTTTATCAATTTATTTTACCAATTAAAGATGAGTATTTTAGTTACTTATCTCATTGTTGGGACAAAATACCCAACACCCACCATAAAAGGGGGAAAGGTTTATTTAACTCACAGAGGTTTTAGTTCACAATCAACTGGCTCCAAGGCAGGATGGCTTCACAGAGAACAGTTCATGGTGCTCACAAGACAGCAAGAGCAACAAGGGATAGGAAGAGAAGACGCTTTCTGTCCTTTATATTATATGCAGGCTACCTTCCCTAGGGAAGATATAGCACTCACACTTTAACCCTAGACAGAACTATGCCAGACCAATCAGCCGAGTGACTTAATAATCATACACCCTTAATCCCAGCATCATACACTCTAGATTCAGCCACCTCTGAAAAAGTCCTATGACCACATGAGGCTTTGAGGGACATCTAGACACAAACCATAACAGTGTAAAAACTAATAGAAAAACAAAAAGTATAGAAATGATTTCCCATTTCAAGAAATCCTTTAACCATGCATAGCTTCATTAGTGTATTGTGGACATGTAGATCACGTTTTGAAATGAGAAAGAAACAGGGATACATACGTAGAGCAATGACCACTCAAAGGAGTACAAAACAGTCCTGCCACAAGAAGTTCTTAGTGAAACATTTTTATGCTGGTAAAGCATGTGAAAACAAAAATCTAGGAGTGAAAGAAGTTTTTTTGGTTTTGTTTGTTTATTTGTTTTAACAACACAAAAGAGAAACTAACCGGCCAGAGAAATGGGGCAACAAGGAGAACTGTCCTGTTGTTGACCATTAGTCCTAAACTTGGGACAAAGCAGGCTTCAAGAGTAACGGCATGCATTGGTTATGACAGCCCTGCACTATTTTTAGCACCACATGATAGAATCAGCTGCCTTGCCCTGCAGTGATGCTTCTTACTACCTACTCCTAGAGCAAGTCATGGCATCATCACTAAAATAATATGTCAAACATTGATGCCACATCAGACACTGTAAATCATGTTCTCTGTCATCCTGAAGAATAAGCACCCACAGTCCCAGGGAGAATGAAATAACTGATATTATTACTCCCATTACATGGACGAGGAATCTGAAGAATTAAGTTACTTAACTTGCCCAAGCCACAGTGCTAGGATTGACAGATAGAGAAGGGGAAATTCCATCTGGCTGATTCTGAAGCTCATGCTCTTTTACCACACTAGAAGGCTCCTTGATCACTTTTCCCTCTTGAAGGAGAGCTCTGTATGAACCTAGCTTTGATACTAACGAGAGAAACAGCCTTCATTCCATTGGAATGCATTGTTGTCAAATGAATGCATACCACTTTTCTCTAATTAAAAGCAAGAACTATTATGTAAAAATCTAATCGTCAAAAATTAATATATTAAAACAGTTGTTTGTTTAGCTATGAAAGTATTTCTACTAGTACCATAAAATAAATACTTTGCAACAGAAAAGAGTCACATCCTTTTAGTAGCACTTCTTGAGTAGTAGCCCTTTGGATGAGAATTTTCCTTGCAGAGCTTCGTATGTCTGATAATGTGATCAAATTTAATCAAATTTAATCAAATACATCAGAAATTGGATTGTTCCTAAATCACAGTGAAAAGCAAGATGACAGCTACATGAATAGCTAGTTTTGATCAGAGCAGAGTAGAAAAGAGTACTGTGTAAGGAATCAGGATGACAAGGAATACTATCTTGGCTTTCCACTGACTACTACAGCCAAATTTCTTAAGCTCAGTAAATCTAAGTCGTGATCTATAAAATGTACTAAATAACCTCTAGCTCCACTCATCTATAAATTTCCATGATATATGCAGCACACCTCCTTATTGCATAGAAGGTTTGGTCAGAGACCACCTTGGAACAGTATAATTTTTTAAAAAAAAGAACAAATTGAGGAATTCATCACTGACACTTTAATTACATCCACATGTCCCAATAATACTGCATTGTCTACCTCAGATCAATGAATCTTCTCCCTCATGTTTTTATCCACCCACAGCCAGATATGAGGCAAAATGGAAGCCTCTTCAAAGCTAATGAAATGATTGTCAGTGTATCTGCAGGGCCCCTGCTCACTGCTACTTCTTTCTTGACTTCTCATGTACATACTAGTCAAAAATATATTGGTTTCATACTTGAGGGACATTCTGCAAAATACCTGGCTTGCATGCTTCAAAAACAGCAAGGTCAAAGAGAGGTTGAAAATAGGGAAAGATAAGACTTGATAATTAAATGCAATGTATGCTATTGGGGTAGATCTTGCATTGGAATAAAATAATTAAATGTGAGCTATATATTAAATAATAATATAAAATCAGTGAAAAGTTTCCTTAGTATTATTGCACTTAAATTAGGTAGGAGAGTTCCTTATGCTTAGCAAATACACAGTTTAGTATTTAGGGGTAAGGTTTATGACACCTCTAACATATACTCAAATTGTTTATGAAAATATGAATATATGGAAATACTTGTGTTTGCATACATACACACACACACACACATATATATATACATATAGAAAGAAAGAAGAAGAGAGAGAAAGGTAGAGAGAGACAGAGAGAAAGAGACATACAGAGGAAGGGGGAGTTACAAAAATAAATAGAGCAAAACATAAATTGTTGGTAGCAAATAAAGAATCTAGAAGTAGTCCATACATGCACAGCCAACTGATTTTCAGCAAAGGCACCAAAAGCATACATTAAAGAAATTATGATCTCTTTAACACATGGTGCTAGAAAAACTGTATATGTATCTGCAGAAGAATGACAAAAGTCTTATTTCTCATCATAGACAAAAATCAACTCAAAATGAATCAAAGACTCTTAAATATTTAAGCCACAAAAGTACTAGAAGAAAGGCTGAAAGGAAATACTTCAGAACATTGGTCCAAACAAAGTTTTGATTTTTTGTTTTTGTTTTTTTCTTTTAGTATGACCACAGAGCATAGTCAACAAGAATATAACTGACAAAGGTAACCATATCAAATTAAAGGTTTCTGCCCAGCTAAGGAAACAAGCAAGAGAGTGAAGACACACCTTTACAGGATGGAAGAAAATATCTATAAACTATTCATCTGTGTTATAGTTTGTATCTAGACATCCCCCAAAACCTCATGCAGTTATGGGGCGGGCTTCTAGAGTTTTTCATTGACTCGTGGTCCAATGCTGGGCTTATAGGTGTTAGTGCTACACCCACCCTGGAGCTGGTAGCCTGCATACAAAATAAGGGAGGGAAAGAGCCTTGCTCTTCTTGCCTCCTCCTCTCTTTTTGCTCTCGTTGCTTCTGTGGTTTTCCTCCATCATGAACTGTTGCCCTCTGCCATGTGCCACTCTGCCTTGGAGCCAGCCAAGTATGGACTGAAACCTCCACAAACTGTGAGCTAAATAAACCTTTCCTCTTTAGGTGTCAGGTATTTTGTCTCAGCAATGAGAGAAAAGTAACTAACTCAATCTGTAAAAAGATCTAGATCTAGAACACGTACGGAACTCAATCCAATAGGAGAAAAAATTCCCACAAATGGGCAAAAGTGGAGGGTGGGTGAAGGAAAGAGATGGTTAACAGATACAGGGGTGCAGTTGAATAGGAGGAATGACTTATGATGTTCTGTAGTATAGTAGGATAACTATGGGTGATAACAGTTGATTGATTATTACAAAATAGCTAGGAAAAAAAATAGCTAGGAAAGAGAATTTTCATAAGAAATAATAAATGTTTGAGATGATAGGTACACAATTACCCTGATCTGATCATTACATATCATTTACATGCATGTAAATACCATGCCATACCCCATAAATATGTGCAGTTATTATGTTTCAGTTAAAGCTAAAAATATTGAAATATACAATGTGTGATCAAAATATACAGTGAATGTTTAATTTTATAAAAATTTATTACCATAAAAGACACATTGCTATTAATACTCCACCTCACAACCCACTTTTCCCATCCTTCCTGCCACTTTCTGAAGTGCTTCTGGAAGTTCTCTCTCCTGAGTGTCTTTACATGATGTGATCAGAAATATGAGGAATCTTGCTTCCACGTTTCATTTAACAGAAAATCAGACTCATAAAAACATCACGTGTGTCCTCATCCACCTCATTCACTGACTGGGCTCTGTGTGACTTTTGGCTCTTCCTCAAAGTCAAAATGACCATGAAAAATAAACATTTTGAATTGATTTTAGACATGCAGGCAGCCATGACAGTGTGAATAATGACACTCCAGAAAGAGGACTTCCAGAATTGCTACAAAAAGCAGCAAGAATGATGGGAGAAATGGGATGGAAGTGAGGCAAAGTGTTTTGAGGGGGATAACGGCAATGTGCCTTTTACTTAATAAACTTTTAAATGTAAGCATTCACTATAAATACATATGCAAACACATATATACATAATTTGTAAATCTGGATAATTGGTACATGAGAATTCCTTAACTATTCTTGCAGATTTTCTGTAAGTCTGAATTATTTTAAAGAAAAATCATCCAAAAAACTGTGCTCGGAACAAACTTGTTATAAAATATGTAATTAATACCTGACAAGCACATTCTTTTTGTCTTATATGCTCAACCAGCGCATCACTCAGTATACATCCTATCTTTTGTGAATTCTGTCTTCCCGTGACTTTGAGCTGCCCCTTCTCTCCATGCCCTCCACCCCTGACTCTGACTGCTTCATACTCTAGGCTGCCCATGGGGTAACTACCATAATGGCTATAGCTCTTCCTGCCTCGTAGGCGCCCAGAGGGAGGGCCTCCGGTGCACAGGGAGCTACGGGCGGGGAGCGCCAGTCTTCTGGCTGGTTCGCTTCCTGCCTCGTAGGCACCCGGAGGGAGGGCCC
>NW_004955496.1:767864-776182 GCF_000276665.1 Chinchilla lanigera | reverse complement strand
AACTATTGATAATCTCCTACCTCTTTTGTCTGTAACTCACTATTATTTGTCTATTTGTTTTCCTGAGAAACTATCTTGTAGATAACAATATGTGAAACAATAACCATTGATAATTTCCTACCACTTTGTCTGTAATTTGGTAAGCCCCCCCATTATTATGCTATCCTTCTTTTACTCTTTAAAATAAAAAAATTTAAAATATAAATTTAAAAAAATGGCTATAGCTGACTGGCCCACAGACAAGCCTTGGCCTGAGATGGGCCAATTAGAATTTCTGCACAATTTTTTTTGCTGGGTCATAAAGAAAACCCAAAGCAGTTATTCTTTGGTGATTATCCAAGTTTGGTTTCTCCCCAAAGGGAACTCTGAAACAAGGGCTTGGGTATAGGTAGTTGGAAGGCTGATTAAAGAAGCACGGTAAGAGAGGGGGAGTTGAGTCGGAGAAAGGAAGAAAGCAATAATAAAAGGTGATCAGTCCTGCTGGGGGCTTTCTCAGAGGCCTGTGAACAAAATTCATCATGATCTCACCAAAGAAGGAGGAAATGGTATCAATGCACCAGTCCCCTTCCTCCTTGGCTGAGGGTTTCTCCTGGGCACTTTCCCCTCTTGGTGCTTTTGCCCTGCCCTACTTGCCACCACACCTCACACCTCAGACAGAGACTGTCTTTGCAATAGGAAACCTGGGAAGAATAAGAGAACAATTCCCCACATGCAGGAGACTCAGTGATGGGCCAAAAGCAGCAGCAGAATCTGAATCAGTGGTTTAGAGGAAGAAGATATAGGGAGTTGCCACTGGGCTTTGCTTCCTGCCACATGGTGGAATGTGGCTGAGAGTGGAAGAGAAGCATGTGGACTCGGAGAGAAAGACAGAGACAAAAATGCTGACCACAACTGAAGCCCTGGGCCCAACCATTCTTGAGGCTCAGGCATGGCTTTGTTTGTTCAATCCTTCCCTGGATTCAGTGGGCAATTAAAAATCATGTTCATATCTCCACAGGTTTGAACTGAGTTTCTGTCACGTATCCAACAAGCAAATGGAAAAATCTATTAAACTTATTCAGACACGTCATCTACATCCGTATGATGCGATTCCAGTATTGTCACCCTAAAGCCCCATTGCATAAATGTGAAAAAACTAAAGCAACAATCACAAAAACTTCAGTTATGACCTCTGTATTTCCCTTAGTACCAGGGTTTTTTCTTTGCTTATTTTTAAATTAAAAGCATTCTTAAATTGTCTAAATATTTTCTTTATCAATTTTTGCATATATATCTTTGTACAGCCAACGCTAATCAGGCTTAGTAAAACATTCTTCATCTATCTTGAGGATAATTTTGTGGGAAAAGTATTAGATGATTTCCATTTCTAGTAAGGACTTTGCATTTTTTAGATTTCTTTTAAATAAATGAATGAAATGTATTTTCCGGATATAAATTTTACACTAACTGAAAAATATGTCTGGTGGTAAAAGAAATCTAGAAGGAGGTAAAATACAATTTATCCTAGAAAAGCAGCTCAAATAATTTATTTGGGGGAACAGGAAACAAAAACATATTTATTCCCTGATCCTGAAAACACAGCAGTGTTTTGAGACCTAAGGAAGATGGATGGTTTTAATGCGCCGCTATGTTGAAAAAAAAATTTTTAAATCAAGATATATGCAACACACACTTACTTTATAGACAACGCATTAAAAAGCAGTTCCCAGAACACATTTTTACATTTCTCAGGAGATTTGGGACTCTATATTGCAAAAGCATATGTGGGGTAAAGGCAAGTAGAGACACAGCCCAGTCAACGGGCCAGAAACAACCCGTGGGGCGATGCCATCACCCACTCCCGTACCCTACACTGGCTGGTAACTGTGAAGAGTCCATTGTTGAGGCTCATTTTTCTTTCCTATAATGCTTTTTCATATCCTTATGTAGGATATTTTAGTGTATAAGGAATACCTTACAAGTAAAGCTGACAGACCTAAGAGTTTCAACAAGGAGCTGTTTCATGAAGTTTCACAGACTCATCATTCACTTTTCTTTTCCATTTTCTTCCTACTAACCTCATTATAGCCATGTCTCTACAAAGAGGAAACAGAGATGTCTAATTCCAAAAATATGCAATAGCTTTACGAGATTCCTCCTATCAAAGCAATTTTCTGAGTAAAAGTTATTTTTGAAAGGTACCTCAAAAGCAGAATGTTTCATGAATTATCTGGGAAATTCTGAGTGTTATAATCTGTTCTGTCATAGGTACAACCTGTATGTCATTTTTACTGTAATGTTCACTGAATATGATAAATGATAAAAATGAATGCCTGCCTCTTACTTTATAGATAGGCAATGCCAACATGATTTTAATTTCCTGTGTTTATTTTTCACTCCTTGGTACAAGACCCCTAGATTTCTCTTTTGGAAAACAGGATAGAGCAGTATTTACCAAGGGAGCTTTGAGAATCACAATTATTTAGCAAGTTACTTAACTTCTGTATGCCTCAGTTTCTGCATGTGTAAAACTGGGTATTAATAGTACCTGATTCAAACAATAAGGATCAAATAAGATAAAATCTAGTAAAATACTTTAAAAGTAATTAAAAGCAAAATCTTGAAGGATGAATTGTACACCCAGGCTCATAGCAACATTACTCATAATAACTAAAAGTGGAAGTACACAAGTGTCTACTGGAAGATAATAGGTAAGCCAAATATGAAATACACATGCCCTGAAATAGTATTCAGTCTTGAAAAGGAAGGAGGGCTGGGGATGTGGCTCAGTGGTAAAGCTCTTGCCTTGCGTGCACAAGGCCCTAAGTTCGATCCCCAGCACCACATACATAAAAAAATCCAATAATAATAATAAATAAATAAATGTTCAAAAAAATTTGAAAAAAGAAAAGGAAGGAAATTCTGGAACATGCTACAATATGGATGAACCTTAAGCAGATTCTGCTAAGGAAAATAAGCCCGTATAAGAAGACAATTCCTGCCTAGTTTCACTTACATCTTAGGATGTCTAGGATAAGTGAACTGACTCAGAGAAAATGGTGGTTGCCAGGGAACAAGGAAGGGGAGGTTTCAGTTTAATGGATCCAAGTTTCAGGTAAGTAAGATGAAAAAGTTCTGGAGATTGTTTGCATAAAATTGTGCATATTTTTACATGAATTGTATATTTAAAATGGTTAAGACGGTAAGTTTTCTATGCAGTTTTCCACAATACAAAAGAAACATATTAAAATAAAGAGAGCTCCACCAGAAACAGGGCTATTATTTTCTCTTTCTTGTTGGAATTTTGTGATTCAGGACCAGCCTCTTTTATATGTGCTAGGAGGTTGTATAGATATTTAATAAACACAGGAGAAGTCTCTGGGACTGTCCAGAGGTCTGGGTGGGGATAACCCCTGTGCAGAAGGAAGTAGCTAGCATCAGATCTCCAAACAAGGGTCAGAAGCCAAGTGGTGACGCAATGGTGAGCAGAAACATGGAAATGATACCCAGGATTTGGAGGCAGATTTATCTATGTTGATGGGCACTGATCAGGATCATTCCCAGAATATCAGGCCCTGGTCTGTGGTGGTCTAGGGCTCATAAGAGATAAGCAAGCAGGAAGGACAGAAGCAGAATGGCTTGTCAACTGGGGATTGGTTCTTACAATATGCGTCATAGTGACCAGCTATGCATCACAGTGAGCAGCCATTTCTAAGAGACAGGAGCAACCAGAACTGGAACAGGAATTATTACCTCGGCAACTAACAAACTGAAGTGTGCTGGGGGGAGGGGCGTTATCTGTTACAGTGGGTGGCATGGGGAAGCCTGGCAGCCATCAGTGAGATGTTCATGTAAAGGAAGGAGGGTGCTACAGACCTGGCTGTGGGTCCAGCAGCAGCACACTGTAAACCCTCATAAACAGGCCATCAAAGGAGAGTAAGAAGCAGCTACATTGCAGGTGGAAAGAATAAACAATGCCCATCAGACCCGTGGCACCCATAATCACATGGGCTACTCTAACTGCCGGAGCACAGCAGAGAGCCATGGATATAGCAAGTGACAGAGTAGGATGCAAAGGACAGAGCACAGTGACCTCACCACTCAGCGTGAACTGAAAAAAAATATGCAATGCTAACAAAAAGTAAAACACAAACCCATAAGAATTTGTAAGAAGTCCTGAAGAAGCGGGGTCAAATATCTTGTCCTCGGTTGAGAAGAATTAGTGTAAAATTTCAAAACTCCTAAATTTATTTAGAAATGGAATGCCATTCTATTAAAATCCTAACTCAAAAATTCAAGGAGGAAAGAGTAGAGTTAAAATTCCTAGGCAAAAAAATATTTAGATAATGTAATTCTGGCACAAAGCTAGATAGATTTAAAAAACAACAACAGATTCCAAATCAACTAACACATCCAAAGATATGCAGATTTAGAAATAATGAAGTGCTTTTTTTTTTTTTTTTTTTTTTTTGGGTTTTCTCCGGTACCGGGAACCGAACTCATGACCTTGCGCTTGCCAGGCAGGCGCTTTGCCGCTGAGCTAAATCCCCAGCCCCATGAAGTGCTTTTTAATCATCAGAGAAAGGGTACATTTTTAGCAAACAGTTTAAATTTTTGTTCACTCTGGAAGAAATTTTAGATCCTTTATCTAACATTATATCTTATATATTTGTGTATTTCTGTACGGTTTGAATCACATAGTAACAATGCAATCAATGTATTTCTGGAGTAAATGTATTTTTAAAAAAGGTAAAAGAAAATCAAATGACAAATATTACTGAAAAAATCTGCAAATCCATTCTAATTTCAAAGTGCAAATTAAAACAATGAGATATGAGTGTAACCCATGCAACTGGCATTTTTAAAAATGGTAGCACAAGTGCCAGTGTGAGGTCAAGGAAGAGGCCTCACGTTTGCTGCAGGTAAATTGCTATTATCTTTTAAGAAGCAATGTTGCAATGCACTCAAGTGCTAAAAAATGTTCAGGACTTTTTACCTCCAGAAATATGTTCTTGAAATAATGAGGACTTCAATATCTAGAAATATTTTGAACGGTGTAACCTGAAAATCTTCCCCTCTACAACACTCAGAAATGTTAGATTAAAAATAAATTTGTTTTTGAAACCCTGGGGAAAAGCGATGCTAGGAAGTGGGGTGAGGAGGAGAAGGAGGGAGCAGTAAAACCAAAGTGTCCTAAGAGAAATTCATTGGTATAGAGGGGAACTAAGCCAAGCTGCTGTTTGAAATACATTTTTAAATTTTTAATTGCCACATATTAACTGCATATTTGTGGAGTATAATATGATATATCAGTATGTGTGTGCAATGTGTAATGATCAGATCAGGGTACTTGATAAAGCTATTATTTCAAACTTTTATCACTTCTTCATGCTGGGAATGTTCCAAGGTCCTACCTGCCAGTTATTTTGAAACAATTCATTCCATATCGTCTCCATCTCTCCCTCCCCACAGCCTTCCTAGGACCTCATAGCCCCTATCCTATTCTGTGCTTCTATGAGATCACTTTTTTTTTTTGAGATTGGATCTCTACTAAAGCATCACATTTCCCAGGTTGAGCACCAACTTGCGATCCTCCTGCCTCAGCCTCTCAGCATGCTAACATTAGAGGCATGTACTATCATGCCAGCTGACATCAAGGTTTTTAGGCAAATGTGTTATTTGTTACTCTATACTTGACTCATTTCACATAACATAATGTACTCTTATCCATGTTGCTGCAAATGACAGGATCTGATTCTGTTTCATGGCTGAGTAATATTCCATTGTGTGTATATACTGCACTTTCTTAATCCATTTACCTGGAAGTGGGCACCTACTTACTTTCTCATCACTAAGACAAAATGCCCAGCACACAAATTTAAAAAAGAGAGGTTTACAGAGGCCCAAAGTTTCAGAAGTTAAATCTATGCTTGGCTGCCCTTTTGTTATTAATTTGGTGGTTGGTTTTATAGTAAATCATCCCTTTGCCTATAAATTAAAAGCACTTTTTCAGTTTTTACTTGTTTTTCTACTCCCACCTAACGACATAGAGGAAGGGCCTGGCAGAGGAAAGCTGCTCAACCCTTGGCAGCCAGGAAGTAGAAAGGAGAAGGGAGGAGAAGGGCCCGCAGCTCACACCCCAGTGACCACCTCCAGCCAGGCCCCACCTCCCACAGCACATTCAGCCCTGCACTCATCCACGGACAGAGCCACTGAGTAGAGCTGCCCCTAATCCAATCACTTCCCAAAAGCCCAACCTCTGGATACTGGGTCTTCTGACTGATCTATGTTTATTTTTCTGAGGAACCTCCATACTGATCTCCACGATGTCTGTGTTAATTTACTTTCCCACCGACAGTGCGCGGGAGATTCCCCTTCTCGGCATGCTCACTAGGATCTATTACTTTTCTGATAGCAATTCTGACTTGGGTGAAATAATATCTGATAGTGATTTTGACTTGCATTTCCCTGACGTTTAATGATGTTGGGCACTTGGTCATATATAAATGCATTGCCATTTCTACTTCTTTTTTTTAGAAATGTCTATTCAAATCTTCATCCACTTTCAATTGGATGATTTGGATCTTGCTTGTTGTTCTTGTGTTTGTTGAATGCCTCATGCATTCTGAATGTTAATTCTTCAGAATTTATTTGCAAATATTTTCTCCCACCCTGTAGATTCTCCCTTCACTCTGCTTGCTTTATTGTGCAAAACCTTTTTAGTTTGATGTCAGTTTTTGTTTGCACTCGCTCTACTTTGGGGGTCATATTTTTAAAATCTTTGCCTATATCAATGTCTTGAAGTGCTTTCTCTATGTTTTCTTCAAAAAGTTTCATAATGTCAGGTTTTACACATATACATCTTTGCTCTATTCTGAAATGATTTTTATGCACAGTGAGAGAAGGTCAAATTTCATTCTTCTACATATGGATTTCTAGTTTTTCAAGCACCATTTATTTGAAGAGACTCTGCCTTCTCCAATGTATGTTTCTGGGTCCTTTGTCAAGAATCAGCTGGCTAAAGACACATGACCCAAGTTTCTGGGATTCTGTTCTCTTCCATTGGTCTGTGTGTCAGTTTTTATTCTGTAACAGGCTGTCTTGGTTACCATAGGCTGTAGTGTGTTCTGATACCAGATATTGTGATGTCCCCTGCTTCATTCTTTTTGCTCAAGATTTCTTTAGCTACAAAGAGTCTTTTGTGCATCCACATGAACTTCAAGATTATTTTTTCTGCTTCTGTGAAGAATACCATTGATACTTTTTGATGGAGACTGTTTTGAATCCTTATATAATTTTGGATAGTACAGAAATTTTCACAATATGAATTTTTGCAACAAATATGGTGCCTTTTCATTTTCTATGTATCTTCTTCAATTTTTTAAGTCAGCATTTTGTTGTTGGTGTTGTTGCTTTCAGTTTTTGATGGTGTACTTTGAAGACACATGTTTTAAATTTTGACAAAGTCCAATTTATCTTCTTCTTTTCTTGTTTGGGCATTGCCTAACCCAAGTTCAGAAGAATGAATTTCTATTTTCTTCTAAAAGTTTTATAATTTTAACTCTTAAATATAAGTCTTTGCTCCACATCTTTTCCATATGGATAGCTAGCACTATTTACTGAAAATAGTATTTTTTTCTCACTGGATGGTCTTAGTACCTTGTTAAAGACTGGGTGACCATAAATGTAAGGGTTTATTTCTGGACTTTAATTCAATTTTATTGGTGTGTATATATTTACCTTTTGCTTGCACCATAATGTCTTGGTTATTATACTTTGGTGGTGAGATTTTAATTAAAGAAGTGTTATGATTTGTATCTAGATGTCACACTAAAGCCTCATGCAGTCATAGGTGGAGAGTTTCAAAAGTGGTTGCAATAGGACATGTGATTTAGGATTGAGGGTATGTGATTACTAAATTGGTCCACTGATTAGTTTGGCATAACTCTCGGTGTGGATAATGGGAAGGCCCACCCTGGGTGTGGGTGGCACCACCCAGAAGGCGGGTAGCCTGCAAGTGATAAAAGGGAGAAGCAGTTATTTCTGCTGCTGCTGCTGCTCCTACTGTGTACTGCTTGCTGCTTTGCTGCCTCTTAGGTGCCTTTCCATCCAGTGCTGCCTTGGAGCCAGTCAACTATGGACTGAGACCTCTACAAACTGTGAGCCAAAAGAAATCTCTCCTGAAAACAAAGAGACTGAGAAAAATCAGCTGCTTTTGCTGCAGCACTAAGAGAAACAGACCCCAAGTCTAATTCCCAGGTCCCCAAAAAGAACTTGACGACTGCATTCATCTGCTACCACTGTTAAAAGCCAGGCCACCTCAAGAGGAACTGCCCTAA
>NW_004955496.1:748152-767078 GCF_000276665.1 Chinchilla lanigera | reverse complement strand
CAGAATAAATAAATAAATAAATAAATAAATCTCTCATCTTTTAACTCTGTGTGTCAGGTATTTTATCTCAGCAAAAGTAACAGACAGGAAATGTGGATCCTCCACCCTTTTTCTTTTATAACACTACCTTGGCTACTTGGGGTCCTTTAATTTCCATGTGGAATTTTAATATGAGTTTCTTAATTTTTGCAGACAAGAAGGGCTTTACAAAATAAAGTAACCATCTTGGATTTTAGTTAGGATTTTTGAATGTTAGAACAATTAGAAAGTATTACCTTTTAACACCACAGCTCCAATCAACAGACATGAGGTGACTTTTATCTTTCTATTTAAATCATCTTTAATTTTTTCCAATATTTTATAGTGTCCAATGTACATGTCTTGTGCTACTTTTATTAAATATACACTGAAGTACTTTATCCTTTTTGATGTTATTATAAATGGAATTGTTTTCTTAATTTTATTTTCAGAACATTTATTGCAGAAGTATGGAAATAAATTGATTCTTTATATTGAACTCATATTTTGCAATCTTCCTGAATGTCTCTGAATTTTATTTCTACCAGGTTTTAGTTGATTCCTTAGAAAATCCTACCTAAAAAATCATGTCATCTGCATAGTTTTACTTCTTTCTTTCCATTTAGTGTGTCTTATAATTTTTTTCTAATTGACCTAGTTAGAACATCCCATAAAATGCTAAAAAGAAGTGGCAAGAGCAGCCTTTGCCTCGTTCCTCATCTTCAGAGAAATATAAGCAGTGTTTCATCAGTAAGTACAGACTCACCTGTGGGTCTTGCAGAGATGCCTTTATCAGGGTGAGGAATTTTCCTGCTATTCCTACTTTGCTGAGTGAGGGGTCTTTTAAATCATGAAATAGTATTAGCTTTTTGTCAAATATTGTTTCTGTGTATACTGAGATCATTATGTGATTTTTGTTTTTTATTAATATGATATATTACATTGATTAATTTTCATATGTTGAAGCAAACTGAGATTCCTGAGATAAATCCTCTTTGTTCATAGTATGTTCTTTGTTTTTCTACATTCAGGTTAGTAGTATTTTGCAGAGGAGTTTTTATGTCTGTATACATGAGGTATAGGTCTGGAATTTTGTTGGGAAATCATGCTTTGTTGCAACACTTACAGTAAACTTGAAACAAAATATTCTTAAATAGTCAATGAAGTAAAATCTCTATCAACTTAAACACTCCTGGTATTTAGGAAACACTCTAAAAAATATTTGTCAAGTGATTATTTTTGATTGGGTGAAGGGTAAAGTGAGAAGAAGGAAACAGGCAGTTGAGGTATGCTGGAATTCCAGCTAAGAAGATAATTTTCAAGAGAAGGACTGTAGCTATGTCTCAGTGAAAGAATATGTGCTTAGGATGCACAGGGCCCTAGGTTTGATCCCCAGCACCAAAAAAAGGAGAGGAAGGTGGAGGAGGAGGAAAAGAAGAGGGAGGAAGGACTCTCCTTTTTATGGATGCAGAGTCACACAGTGTGAAGTCCTTGTCTACACCCACAGCCCCACCTTCCAACAATCCACTGCAGTCTTCCCAGGACACAAGTAAACAACCACAGCCCATTGCACTGCAAATGGGCTAACAGCTCCAACCAGGAGAAAGGGTCATTGCTGGTGATGACTGAAGTATACATGCTGCACTACAAGCTACTGGAATCCATTTTGCTGCTGGACAAAGAGCAGTTCACTGGCATGAACACTGGGTCTACATGACAGTCACATGGCCCAAGTTTAAGAAATCTGCCAGTCCTTCTCCAAAGCCCTTGGTGTCTTATTACCAGAAATGTGTGGATGAGGCTACTAAGATCAGACTTCCTCACCTCACATGACCAGACTTGCCAGCTGCCTCTTCACTGCAAAACCAAGAAGGTGAGAGGCTCTGGTGTCTCTCTGGCTCCCAGAAATCCTACCGGCGAGTCCACCATAAGGAACAGGGCTCACCTTTATAGTGAACCATGACTGTGGGGTTTTAGGATTTAAAAAATGGAGAAAGGGGCACTCTTCCAGGTTAAGATGATGTGAACACACAAACTTGGTTTTTTTCTTTACCTAAACTTATGAGAGCATAATGTCGGTTTTGTTTCATACCTAAATCTATAAGTGTGAGGAAACATCAGCAACAAAAATTTGGAAATCAAACATCAGATGAATGTGTGACAACTTATTTAGCACCCCCGAGGAACCTGAGTCCCTCACTGGTAGCAAGAAAAGTTTATAACCAACATAACTGGCACCAACGCAATCAGAAATTTGCAACCCCAGAAAAATCTAAAACTGAGTGTGAAAGCATGCCTAAATAAGGAGGAAGCAGTTAGAGCTCCCGCATCCCTGACTGTCGTCTAGATGAGAAAGAGGAGGTAAACCCGCAGACCAGACAGATGTCCAGTGACCACACAACTAGCACTGAACTCAGATGCCCTCAGCTTTCTCCCCCATTACAGCTCTCAGAAAGGTGGCAGCCAGATGTTTACCCTCCAGAAAGCAAATTGAAAAACTCTTTTTGTGCAGAATCTGAGCTGCCCAAGAGCAAGATCTGAAGTTATAAACTTCAGAGTTTCCCCCGCTCCGGTGAAACTCAATGTCCCAAACACTTTTTCAGTCTCACACTTTCTTGGTCATGAGCAGAGGGCAGAGGGATTTCAAGCCCCATGAAGAAAGCCTCCACCACAGAAAAGTCAACCAAAATACACAGATAAACCAGAAAGCGTAACTTTGGAGGAGAGAAAAAACCTTTTTAAAATTTCACTAAGTCATCGCAAAGAAAACAAGAAAGAATATATTCCATCTGTGAAACAAAAATAAGATTCGATGAAAAACAAACATTCAGAGAAGGTAGAAAAGAGCTCTCAAAAACACTAAAATAGAATTGAAAGCTTTGGTGTGTGGGTCAAAAGATACACCTGAGACAATCTCTCAGAAAGGTAGAACAAAAAGTCACAGTGATAAACGAAAAGAAGAAAAGAAATAGCACTATTCGAAAAGGTCTAACATCTGAGTAATACAGAAAAGAAATGGTCAATGAAACAATTTAAGCACATTTCTTAGACCCAAAGAACATAAGATTATAGATTAAAAGTATTCAAAGAAAAGGCATAGTGGGCACATTATTGTAAAAGTTCAGAACTTCAGAAAAAATAAATTTCCAAAAATTTTCAGAGAAAATAAAACAACTTACATACAAAGGATCAGAAATGCAACCCTTTTTTTTTTTTTTTAAGAGATACTGAGTATCATGAAACAGTATGGTTCTGGATTTTCATCCCAAATAACTGAAAGTTGGGTAGAAATTTGGAGGTGGGCTCTAGATGCAATGCTACCAGCTATAAATTGATAACTCTGGAAGCAGAGTGATATATACATGGAGGCTCATTTTATTATTCTCTTTGAACATATTTACAATTTTCTATAATATAGAATTTTACCCAAAAAGTCATTATGAGAATGACTGGGATTTCAGCATAACACTGCATACAAGTAGATAATAGAATTATGCCCTCAAAATTCTTAAAATTATTTCCAAAGCACAATTCTATACATAGACAAAATAAATGCAAAGAAGTACCCTAGTAGACTGGCATTGCACGAGTTGACATCTGTCTATCCACTCTACTGGCAAGTCTGACAGGGGATTAGGATCCAGCTTTGGGTAGGTCCATGTGTTCAATAATGGAAGTAAGATGGAGTGTTCTCCAGGTTGTTTCTGATTGTTGCTTCTGGCAATTTTGTAGTCTGGGGTGAGACATGGACACATAAACATTAAAGCAAAGTGTACTAAGTTCCCTATAGAGTTGTGCATAGCAGCCTATGGAACTCCAGCCTTTTGGCTCAGGAAAGAACTCTGGGAGCAGAAAATGCCCAAAATGAGTCTTAAACAATGATTTCACAGGTGAAAAAGACAGGGGAAGCACTCAGAGTAGAGAAATCAACATTAATAAAGGCATGAAGAAACCAGCGTCATGGTGTGTATAGAATCCTTGCACAGAATCAAGCACCAAGTGTGCACAGTAATGCATATCAACCTTAGTTATATCGCTTGGTGTTCTCATGGACCTGGCATGTCCAGAGTAACCAATGGCCAAAGACAAAACCAGAAAGGATTGCAGTTATCTGTTATCTGAGTGTTAAGTGTATTGCTGTGAGACAACAAACTCAAGAAACAAGATGCTGAAAATATTCTGCAAGAGAAATTAAGGATCAAATAAATTCAGGAAACAATCAAGATGTAAGTTTCTCAGCACCAGAAATGCTTCTCCTACCAAAAGATCTTGCAATCAGTCTTAGGAATATTCTGGCTGACCCACATTTATGTTACTTTTTAAAGCCAAGATTGAATTTAGCCTTGGCTCATATTTCATTTGTTTAATTTGGCAATCTTTGTCTTCACTTATTATTTACTAATTCATTCTATAAAATTAATTTTGAAGCAGTATGTGTATAGGCTTTGCTTTAAATAATCCTTGTGTTTTCTGTCACCCAGTGAAAGAGGCAGATGGTAGAGAAATGTGGAAGTGGCATTTTCATACAGCCTGAGGGCCCCACTACATTACACAATGAGAAGTTTCAAATAGGTAGGTACCACTTGGGCCAATTTTAATTTTTAAAATATTTTCTAGGTTCTACAGTCATAGAACATGATACATATGATAAACATGGCAGAGGGGGCTAATTTGGTCTTCACTGGCTCACTTTTTTGATGAATACACTGGTCACTGTTGACCTGTTCATAGGAAACTCTAAATTTTTATTTATGGTGAGTGCATGCCTAATAGATAGACTACCAGCATTAGGCAGATGAAAGAACATATTACTGAAAAAGTATAACATGTAGCTCTGTTTTCTTTCACATTTAAAAAGCAGAGTCTTTGACTCAAATAGAGCTTCCATTTGCTGAATGAATGGGCCACCATAACCAATGACTGTAAGTCACAATTTAACTGAAAACCAGAAGGATAAAAATAGCAAAGACTAAAAGGGTAATATCCTCCGTCTTCATCCTTACTCCTGGAAGGTGTGTCTTTTCTGATCATGAATCATTGCCTTGGGTCTTGCAAATTTATTCCATAGAGGGATGCTCCAGAGCAGGAGTGATGCTGGCTCACACTGGGCTTCGCTACTCAGGACAGGAAAGGGACAGAGTTTGTGGTGTGGGGAGCTCTCATCTCCACAGGCTTCCTAAGCTAGAACACAGCGCTAGAAGACAAAAACCCCACAACCTTTCACTTTTCCTTTGTTTAACAACTGTAGGGACGATACTAATAGTAAGCTGAGCTGAACTTGAGTCTTGGGCATTATCATAGCCAACAACACCCTATAACTTTCAACATCTCAGTCCAAAAAGTAAAGGAAAGCGTGACTCATAAAATGCAGTTTCTGCTTGGTATTGTGACCATAGCTACTCTGCAGGCACTGAAATAAAATGAACAGAGCTGCACTCTTGGGTCAGAATCAAAATTAAGGTTTTTGTCTTTTTTTAAGATTTTACTTGATTGTTGAGAATTTTACCAAATTCTCAGATTAATAATTGTTTTCAACATTGTTAAACATAGCATTGTTTAAGGTCTGTATATACACATACACTTTATTTTTTGCATTTCCTAAAATGTCATTTTTACGTATTCTCTTTGATTATTCTTCTAAAAAATATACATTATCATTGACTTCTCCTCAAAGTTACATAGGAGCAAATTAAGCGCCACTTATTTTCTTTGTCTTCCCAATGACAACTGCTTAAACAATCATGATTAGAATTTTTCACATCTTTTGGCTGATTCAGGGGACAGCAGCAGCATCTAGTGGCCGCTTGAGTACTTCTCAGTGAAGAATCACCTCAGTCTTCAGAGTAGGAAACTGGCTTGTTTTGAGAAATGAAATGTGTGTGGCTATTGTTGTTACATCTATTTCTTTTTTTTTTTTTTTTTTGTGGTACCAGGAATCAAACTTGGGACTTCGTGTTTGCCAAGCAGGCGTTTGTACCACTGAGCTATATCCCCGGCCTCCCTATTTCTTAATATGCTTCTAGTGAGCAAAGGTGTGAATTTATAGCACTCACCTAATGTAAAGAATAGCAAGCAGCCTTAGTGGTACTGCATAAAGATAAGAGAGAAATAGTTTCAAATGTGTGAAGATGTACACACAGTCTGCACTTCCAATCAACTATGTCATACAAAACACTTCCTTTAAAAGGCATTGTAAAGGCAGCAGAACCGCAATGTGAATTATCATTGGTTCTCAGAATCAGCCATTCGCCCTCACTCACAAATTATTCCTGCTGGTACGATAAGATCAAGGCACAAAGGAGACAGTAACAGAAGCCACCCCAGGAGCAGATATGTAAATGTAGTTAGCAAAAGAAAGAAAACTCTGCCAAGACCAACATTCTCATTCTCTTTTGCCACAGTCAGATTGCATTTGTCAGACATTCAATTAAAACCAGCATGGAAGCAAAGATTTCACACGTGTGGGGAAACATAAATAGCTGCCAATGAAATGCAATTTAGTATTGTTCTAATATTCTCACTCCTTTCTGTCCCGGAATGATTGAGCCTCACTGACTCAATGTGAGACTCCCGTGCTTCATGGGATTAGAGATGAGCTGACTCTCCTGGACCATGCAGAATGACAGCTCACCTCACTCCATGCTTGGAGACTGCATCCAAGCTGCTTCCAGAATTAGACTCACTAGAACAATCAGGACCTGCAGTGATGCAGGATCAGAGGGAGCAAACTGGGGTCATTTGCAAAAGGAAAAGAAAAAGAACGACACTCCTAGGGACCCAGTCCTGTAATCGCTTGTTTAACCAGTGTTTCTCGGTCAACTTCTACATAGTTAATTTCTCCATCTGGGTACTGTGGGCCTTATGACAGGATTGGCAAATTGCAGCCAATTGTGGTTTGTTTCTGTACAACCTGTGAGATGGGGATGAATTTACATTTTTTAAGTTCTTTTAAGGGCCAAGAATAGGTGGCAGATATTGTCACCCCTAAAGCCTAAGATACTATCTAGTGTTGTATAGAAGAGTTTGTTGACCGCTGCTACAGGAAAAGATAGAGCACTCAATGAAATTAGAGTCTACAAAGGAAACTAAAGCAATACACAATATTTCATCATTTTGACCATTTACTTTGGGTGTGCAACTTGGTTAAGTGAATTACACTCATTATCTCATTTAATCTTCACAAAAAAATCCTGAGATTGTTGTTATGGCTATCATCAGTCTGTCAGTGAAGAACCCAAGCCCTAAAAAGGGTGATAACAGACATGGGTTAAAAAGAAATACATAGGTGATGCACATATAATCCATCACTCTGGGAGGCTGAAGCAGGAAGATTGCAAATTCAAGACTTAGTAAGACCCTGTCTCAAAAAAAATTTTTAAAGACAAAAAAGCCTAACATCCAAGATCACATAAAAGACCAAATCTGAAGCTAAAATCCAGGCAGCTGGTCCAGAGCATGTAACCACTGAGCTCAGGCACACACAGGAGAATGTCAAAAGGTAGAAAGAGGTAGATGTCCCAAGAAATATAAAAACAGCATACCGGGGGGGAAACAGGCTGTGGAGGACACTTCCAGATAGATGTTCGGGAAAGGCCCATGGGCGAGGCACCTTTTAACTTCGCCTTAAGAGAGAAGCGATTAGCCAGGCACACTGCATGTAGGGCAGTCAGCCTTGGAGCTGGTGTCAGGCATTTCGGCGGCCAGTGACTGGTACCATTTAACAGGAAGAGAATGTCTACAAAGAGAAGAGCTACCAGAGATGAGTAGGAAGCACAGAGCAGAGCTCATGCTTGCACAGTGTCCATGCCAACCCAAGGAAAAGAGGGGATTTAAACAAAGGACTGAATGGGGCACAACGAACCCCACACGCTGGAGAGGTTAATTCCACAAGGAGGCACTGGGTGGACTGGGAGAAAGAGAACTCGAGACAGCAAAGGCAAACAAGAGCCTCCTAACAATCACCAGGTCTGGGAGTGCTGACCCTGTGAACACCGCAAGAGGCTGAGGGACCAGGGCTTCCTATTGCCACAGTCTCCGCCCACTGAAGCCATGAAGCACTGAAAAAGAGAAGAGGTCAGTGCCCTGGAAGCTGCATCCCCTCCTGCTGCCGCAGACCCCCAGAAAGGCTATCACCTATGCATGATGCTGTCACCCTGATTTTCATGCCAGCCTGGGGCGAGTACACTGCCACAGGCACACCCACATGCACACACATACACGCACATCAGTCTGACCGTTTGAAGTGCCATGTTGGTCCTCTTGGTAAACTCATTACTTGGTATTTGTTTGAATGGACTTTTACCTATGTCAGCATTTGGGGCTTGGGCGGGAAGGTAGCAGAAAGAATACCCACACAGTGTGATTTGCCTGGTCTCCAAGCTGCAAAAATTGTCCTCTAAATGGGTTGTGACATCCATTCCCAAACCAGCTCACAGCACCACATGTATAGGTCTCACTTTGGCAGGTCAGTCAGTTGGTCACTTTAGAAAATTGAGTACCTGTTCAGCAAGGGAAATAAAACAAACATTCATTCCCTGCTTTCAAGCAGCAAAAGTTTAATAGGCAAGTGCAATCTTTGCATCCAAAGAATACAGAACATTTAACAAAGCAGCAGGCTGATACCATCAAAGTGTATTCCTCTGGCAGACTTACGGAGCGTTTTTATTTAAATAGCTGAATAATCCAAACAGGTGAGTTTACCCGCCTTCTTGGTCCCCTTTTCTATATCCAAATGCTCTCTCTTTTTACCTCCTGACCAGGAAGCATTTTTCTAAGATGCTACTCACAACGGTCACTTCTTAAACCAAATTGGGCCTCACAGGGACCAATCGGTGACCAGGTCACCCCACAGGCAGGACACCAAAGCCAAGAGTGGAATGAATGGCTTTGCCACCTGAGGCTGTGAATGCTTCAAGCCAAGGCAGAGAGAGGAAATGTTAAAGGAAAAGCAGTCTCAAAGCTAGGAGAGGCACAGGGCTGAAGAGAATGGCTAAGACACAGCCACGGGGCAGCCATCAACATCGGAAGTAGTGAGGGTGGTCGCTAATTCAGGCTTCTGGGACTGGAGGTCTTTGTGCAGCAAATGTGGGGTGCAGGCTACCTGTCTTGCCTGGGGTAGAGAAGTCCCTTAAGTGTGGCACCAGTCGGGACAGCCACAGTCTTCCAACCAGGATTATGCTCTGGATTGAAAAATGCTATAGGACAACAGTACGAATACACCTTAAGTGCACGTGAGTCACCACAATCAAATGAGACTGGTCAGGTAGATTCCCATGGGGATTCTGAAGCACCCCACCCCATTACAGATCCTCTTGGTATCAGTTCTCAACAGCATGCTGCAGGCTCCATTCGGTCCTGCAGGTGCTCTGAATCCCACAGCCCACGGCTCTCCATACAAGAATCATCCCTGCACCCACAGGAAGGGGTCCAGGTGGGGAAGCCAGCAGGGTTGTTAGAGGAGCTAGTGTGGGCGCCTTCTCAGGTCTGTATGATGTGGCTTATTGCATTTTGTGGATTTACAGTGCGCATCTGTGCTTCCATTTCTCCATGCAGCCAAGCTGCAGAGAAATATCATCAATTAAAACAGACAAAAAGAGGCCACAAATTACTTTCCCAGCTACCCCCAAGCTGACAGTCTATAGATTACACCAACTCTTGCAGTGTGTTACTGGTCAATTGTATCACGCTGTAGCTCCTAAGTGTCCAGGAGAAAACCTAGCGCAGGTGACGGTTTCGGCCCAGGTCCAGAGTTACAAACTTGTATAATAGAACATAAATCTACCAGCAGTTTTATGAGCATTTCTGTTAAGCTTTTGGGAGGTTTGGTCTGTTTGCCGTCATTCTTTATTTGCAAAGACTTTTTTTTTAATGCTGGTGTTTCCCATACATACTTCCCATTGTCAGCATGAGGACCCTGAGTTATTTATAAACTGCTGTCAAACTCTCAAAACTTCTCTACCTCTCAGCAAACTGAACTTGAGTCTTTCTCCTCTCTCTCTTTCCCACTCCGGATGGAGAAGCTTTAAGAGGCCCCTAGTAGGGCTGGCAGCGGGCGAGAGTTTACACAGAGAAAGAGGGGCTGGAGAGTGGAGATGTGGAAACGTTTCCTGGCAAAGTGCAGGAAGGGTCAGGGCTGGCCACAAGGACAGAATGGAATTTGTCCTGCCTCTTCAAAATGCAGTCAAGGGATTTCTATACCACTGAACAGATTGCTGAGGTATGCAGGGGAACAGTAGATGCATTCATACTTTGGTTTCCAGGTGTGAAGCCCTGGATAAAGGATTCTTCTCCACTGCACCAAGGAGCCCTAGCTCCCAAAAGCTAACTGCATCGCCCAGGCTCCCATTACTTAGCATCTACATGGTCTCACATAAGGAGGAAGTCAGAGTAACGAATGTCTCCTATTCACCATGCCCTGGGCTGCAACCTGCCTGCGTACCTGGTAGCCACAATCACATGGAAGTCTGGTGCAGCTGTCTCTTCTGAACCCCTTCTGTCTGGTCGTGTCTACATACAGGCCAAGTCCTGCAGTTTTCAGGACTCACAAAAGATGCAGAATAACTGTGTGTCATCAGAAACAAAGAGTTTGGAAAAGACATTTCCCCCCAACTAAATTAGATATCACTGCTCAGAAATAATAAAATGCTCTAGAAAGAAAATATCAACGCCACCACAAATCAACATGTGAGGAACAGCCTTAGAAGACATCTGGAAAACAGCATCAAGTTAACAAACCACTAGATAAAAAGTTGGATTTCCCAGTCACTGATGTTACTAACTGCAAAAGCAGTTAAAGAGTCATACGAGGAATAATATCTTGGCACCAGATGAACGGTGAGAAACCCAGCTGTTTGCACTTGTTGTATAGCAAGTGCCAATGCACATATTGCAGTCTGCAGCCTGCCGAGGACCGAAAGCAAACTGCACACTGTGTGTGACAGGAGGTTCTGGACTGGGCAGAAATGAGCAGACTACTGAGACCAACTCACAGGCAAATACCACCTTTTATTACAGCAGCGCGCTTCCGGGGCAGCTTCCTTGTGAGATGTTTTGTTTTGCTTCCTTTTTTTCTTGCTGTACTTTTATTCATTAGCTTTTACTAGAAATTTATATCATGGTCTGGAAAGAACTTGTATTTCCAGGCAAGAGTCTCTCTAAGTCATACCAGATGTTGGGAACAGGAGACTGGCCTGAAAAGAGAAAGAGGGGATTTTAAGGAGGACTTTATCAGTGACAGGAACAGGGTCCTGGAGAGTAGAGAGGACAAGAGGAGCAGGTAAATACATGAAAGAAAGCAAGACTGCAAGAGTCAGGCCTTCCATTCCCTACCTCAGAGGCCCAGAGGATTATATCTATCCTGCAACTTGAAAGATGCTAAGGTACAATTACAAAACAAAGGAAAAAGGAAAGTGCATTCTGACATCTGGGCAGTGTGTTTCTTTGCAATGATACTTGAAGTCAGCTCATTGAATCACCAATTCTTTAGAATTTGAAAGGAAAAGGTTGGCTATCATTTCATCCAACAAGTACTTGTTGAGCTTATGGACCAGTAAAGTTCCAGGTATGGGAGATGGGGCAAAATAAAGGTGAGTAACAACAAAAAAAGATATGGTCTGTTTATTATTGTTGTTATTGAACTAATCTCATGAATAAATGATCAGTCATCATTGACAGTTTGTGTTATGAAAACAAAATATATATGTAGGTGTTTCTTGTCTTTGTTTTATACACTGGAAAAGACAGCAATCAAATAACCACAAAATACATACAAAAGTGCAATTTGTGATAAGTGCTACAAGGAGAGGCCGAGTATCCAGAGAGAGAGAATAATTAGAACATTGAACTTGGTACAGAAGGAAGAAGGGTATTTGAACTTTAGTCTAATGCATGAATGCAATGTAATTCGATGCAATAGGGACTAGGTAGAGGTGAGGAAGAGTTCTTAGAGGAGTCAAAAGAAATAGGGAAAGCTGGATGTGATGGCACATGCCTGGTAACCTCAGCACTTGAGAGACTGAGGCAGGAGGATTGCCATGAGTTCAAAACCAGAATGGCCTACATAGTGAGACCCTCTCTCAAAAAAAAAAAAAAAAAAAAAAAAAAAAAGGAAAAAGCTAGAGACAAATGGGGAAATTCAAGAGCCACAAGCCTGGTGTTGAGGAAGGGGGAGCTGTTCTACCGAGCATGCTGCAAGCTGAAATTGGAGAGGGGTGTAATAGCAAAATTCCTGCAGCCCAGTAGGCTGTCCAACTTCCTGGGGTGAGGACTGTGAAGGGCAGTGAGAAGGTGAAGAAATGAAGACAAGATACAGAAAGCTGGGATCAGGTGGGGCCCTCTCTCAGATGGGAGGAAAAGGAACTTCTTAACCACAGCACCTTTATTTATGCATTTGGCAGGTTGATGTCACGTGACAACCCTCTGCCTAGCAGCCCATTGCTTGGATCGCCTTGGGCACCCAGTGTTCCCTGGACTGGAGTAGCACATTCATGTGGCTGCCCTGGATGCTCTTTGTTCTCGGTCATCCTTGTTCCAGCCCAAGTGATCATTCTCCAGCTTTAGCCACTCCCCACACAAACTGTGCAGGGAGTATAGATTATATTGTGGAGTCTGTCTCTATTCTCAATTTTTTTTTTTTTTTTTTTTTGGTTTTTCTCTGGTACCAGGAACCGAACTCATGACCTTGCGCTTGCCAGGCAGGCGCTTTGCCGTTGAGCTAAATCCCCAGCCCCTTATTCTCAAAGCTTTTGATTTTTTTCTAATTGGAGATCGCATGATCAAATTTAGTACTAAAATCCTCCTGGCTACCGTGTGTAGAATGGATTACAGGAAGAAGAATGGGTAAAAGATAATCAGGTATGTGATATGTATATTTATCAATTCCCCAAGATGAATGAAATTACTATATATCACAAACATGCGTTAATAAAAAGTGGTGGGAAATGGGTGCAGAGAGAGAAGTCAGCATATCTTTTCTGCACACAGGATGCCGGAGGGCAGTAGCTGGTGATAGATGGTGCTGTGGTGGCGGGGTGAGGGCTGCGGTGTGGGTCTGGATGTGCCCCAGAGCCTCCTGCACTCACAGGCAGGGCTATGGGAATGTGACTGGATCATGGACTCACAGCTGGCTTGCTGTGGGGAGGCATGGCCTGGTGGGAGGAGGTGTGTCCTGGTGGGAAGAGGCATGGCTTGGAGGGGTTCATCTACCTTTTCTGTCCTCCCTTTCCTTTCTCTGCTTCCTGTGCACCATTAAGTGAGCAGCTGTCCTCTACCAGGCCCCTCTCCCTCACTGCCCTGCCTTGTAGCCAGCTGACTGTGGACTGAAACATGGGCTAAAATAAATCTCTCCTTCCTTGAATTGTGGGTGTTGGGGATTTTTTCTCAGCAATGAGGGAAGTAATTGAGATAATGGTGCTTGGGAGTAACTCTAGCTGAGTACCCATGTGCCTCTGTGCCGGGCTGGGGTTGGCTGAAGCCCCAAGTAGCCACACCTCTTCCTGGAACAAGAATTTGCTTCGAATACCAGAAGAAGATGGCCACTTTGTAAGAAACACAGAAAACCAAGGAACCTTGCCATATCTTTCCTTACTCATATTACTTCCCCAATGAGCCAACCCACTACATCAAAAACCACATGAGAAGGGAATTCAGAGGCACTCATGGTTCCTTTTCCTGTCAGTCCTTCCTTCTGCTTCAGGAAAGTGAAAGTTCAGTGTTGGTAGAGTATGTGTGTGCATCCAAAAGTAGCCCAAAACAAGCCCACTTAATTTCATGCAGCATTTCCACTCTTCTGCTGAGTACAAAATGCATATGTGCAAGGTGATATTTCATCCAGCCTTTCTTTCTTTTCCACTTTGTCTTACTCATAATAACAGCAGTATCTCAAGGAAGCAGAGTGAGCTATTGTGGACAAGCACTGGGTCAAGTGGAACCCTCCCCTGGAACCAGAATTGACAGTCCTTCTGTTTAAGAGAGATTCCAAACTGAAATCGGATTGTATTATCCTCAGTCTTGAATTGAGAATGAAGGGACTCTGATTTCCCTTTATAGAAATCTGTTGAGATCAGATGGCTTCCTCCTAGTCCACGCAGCGAAAGCTTGGGTACGAGATGTCCCTGTAACATCAAGGCCTGGAGATGGGGGCATGGGGAAGGGACACCAGGGATAAGGCTCAGGATGGTCTAAGGGTCAGTGCTGCCACTGCTCTATGCCACCCGGCTCACAGGCGATGGGGGAAACCAGGGGTCTGGGACCTATAGAACCTGTAACTAGACAACCATAGGGTTGGATTTGGCCCTAAATCTGAGCATTAAGTGATCCACTGTGGACAGGGTAGGGTCAAGTTTGATGTAACTTATGGACATAAAGGTCTTAGAACTCATCCTGGTCATGTGAGGCACTGCAGTTACAGGGCTCAGGATCCTATGCAGCTTGCTTAGTAGTAAATTTTTTTGCCAGCATCAGACTCATTTATTCATTTTGTAAATCCTTCTCAAGTTCATTATCATAAATACGGTAAATAGCCAGACTAACAGGCCAAAAAACACAAAAATCACACAAGACAATTGTATTAAATCAAGGTAAACTTTTAGATACAGTATCCATGCTGTATTATAGTAACATTTTTCTCTCTCTTTTTTTCCTATTATCTCTCTTTTGTTTATTTTTGTACTTATTATATATTAGGCTTTTCATATAAGTGAAACTATGCAGTATTCCAGCCTATGTCTCTGATTTACTTTACCTAATATTATGGTCTCAAGGCACATCAATTTTCCTACAAAGGACTCAAGTTTATCTTTCTTTGTGGCAGAGTAGTGCTCCATTGTGTGTAAATACCACGTGGTGTTTCTCCATAGGCCCCTTCCAAGATTTAACTATCATGAATTGTGCTGCTATAAACATGGGTGTGCATGCATCACATGTGTTGCATGAGAATTGTAACTTTTTGAGAAGATTCCTAAAAGGGAAATGGCTGGGTCAAATGGAGTATCTATATTTACTTTTTGAGGAATCTCCACACTGATTTCCACAGTGGTTGCACCAGTTTGCATTCCCACCAACAATGCAGAAGTGTCCCCCCTTCTGCCCCCACAGCCTCACCAGCATTTGTTGTGGGTTGATTTCTTGATGATGGCCATTCTTCCTGCAGTGAGATGGAATCTCAGTGTTGTTTTACTTTGTATTTCTGTAATGGCCAGAGGTGGTGAACACTTTTTCACATGTTTACTGACTATTTGTACTTCTTTCTCTGAGAAACGTCTACTCACTTCAGATGCCCATGGCTTAGTAGTAATCGATCAGCTGAGGCCACTGTTAAAGTAAGATGATTCGGAGGCACTTGTTAAAGCACAGGAAGAATACTTTGCTCAGGATTGTTGAGATAGGTACGGGGACTCCAGCACCAGGGTCTAGAGAGCTCCTTGAGCATCGTGGGTGGGAATTTGCAACCAGGAAGCAGGGTGGGTGAGAGTGGATGGGAAATTACTAAGAGGGAATCTCAGTGACATGGGACTCTACTAAACCAGCTAACAGGATTCTTGCTGCAGACAGGCTGGTGTGATCAGACATCAAAACCTGGGCGGGAGGGTGGAGGACAAGGAGGCTGATTGGATTCAAGGGGGTGACTGTGTTTTGAGGGTAGAGAAATCTTACAAATATGACTCAGAAAACTCTCTGCCAAAACTCAAGTTTGCAAAGTTACACAGATGGGCCAATGAGAAGGTCAAGAAGCCCAACTGAAGTTTAGGCAAGCACAGCTAGTCTCTGCTCCAAAGGTGAAGGCAGGGGTAGGGGCTGGGACAATGTGGGTCCTATGGTTTCTACAGTGCTTTGAGCACTGATGAATTAACCGGTCCTTACTCACAGGGACAGATTCAGAAGACAGCATTTATTCAGGCGACTAAATCTGTATATGTGGGTAAATATTAAAAAATTTTTGGCTTTATTTAATGTGACTTTTGTTCTACAAATGAAGAAATGATTAATTAAGGAAATTAATCAAAAAATTGGTAAATATCATGAGAGTTACTCTGCTGCCTTAGAGTTACATGTTAACTACTTGCCTAGAATCACAGGGAATTTTAAAATCTTTACTCATAACTCATAGACCGGAAGTGACTCCATGGCCCAACCTAACCACCAACTGCAGTCAGGTTCCTGCACGATCAACTGCTTCTTCTCCATACACTTTTCACCAGCACATCCCCATCAGGAAGCCTTAAGGTGACACCACATGTAAAGTGATCTGCATTTTAAAATAAAAAGCAATGAGTCAATCTTATCGGAAAGAAGTAGATTCCCTCCCCCAAGTTGCCCGGCTGGGCTTGAATTTGTGATCTTCCTACCTCAGCCTCCTGGAGCGCTGGGACTACAGGCGTGCACCACCGTGGTGTGATAAGGGGTAGTTCCTTAAATGCTCAAATTGTCAATACAGACAGGTGGGGTTACAAAATTAGATAGACCTGGATTAGATATAGACGCTTCTGTCCTTCCAAGTAACATCACTGCAAAAACAGCCTAGTGAGGCTGGTCCACGGTCTGAGGCTCGGATGCTGTAGAACGTGAGGTGAGGGGCTCCAGGAGAGCAAAAGAATGATTATTTGGGTTCATTCTGCAGAGTCCTAGTCTGTAATCTGCCACGTAAAATTGATCTTATATTTTTAGTGACCTATAAATAAACTAATTTCGTCTGTTTGTCCATTTTATGTTTCATGCATTTCCTTTTAGATCTATTGCACAAATGCGCAACTATTAATTTTGATCCTCAGGACCAGAGTTTCGGCAAATCAGAGCACATCTACACACCGTCCACCTGGCGGCGGTAGGAGTCCACCGCGTGTCAGACCGCAGGTGCCCGGAAGCCCCAGGGAGGCGAGGCTTCCCAGCTGCTCTCGGAATTAAGGAACTGATGGTGCAGAGGGCCAGGATGTTGCCTTAAGAGCCTCGGGCGGCGCACTTTTTATAAGCCCATTTTTTTAGTTTTAAATTTATTTTAAGATATGTTCATGACAAAGTACTTCTGGTAACCTAACTACATTTATATTTTGCAGCACTTTTTTTTCAACTAAATAAAATTATATAGACCACCGCGGCCTTGGTAAAATTTGCTAAGGGTTTTGCTTTTGCTCGTTTGTTTGTTTGTTTTAGGTTCCTGGTAATCTATTCATGGAAGCTGCATGGGGAGGGAGGGAAGGTGGTTGAAATCTCTCACATGCTTTTCTCACCCAGCTAAGGGTCCTGCAGAAAACCCTGCTCACAGACATCTCTGCTGCTGGAAGCTGGGCCTGGGGTGTTTCCCTCCTGTCTTCCTGTGTGACTTCCTGCTCCCTATCCCACTGGCCAAATTATGGAACACAGGGCCTTTGCTCTGTGCTGCAGCCAAGCCTCTCTCTCTTTCTCCCCACACCATTATGAGGCAGGGTGTCATTAAGTGGCCCAGGCTGGGCTGAAACTTGTGATCCTCCTGCCTCAGCCTCCCAGAGTGTTAAGATTACAGGCATGAAACATCATGCCTGGCTTTGGCAAATAATAATATATTAGTGTATATAGCGCAATGCCTGGCACATAGAAAGTGCTCTAAAAAGTGAAGATAATTATTATTTTACCTCAGACTTCTACCTTATTTTGAAAGTTAGACACATGATTGTAATTACAGTGATTCATGTATAGTTCTTACCACTTGTGCCTAATTATCATGTCACAAAATTATAACAATGGTGTACGTGGACTTGTGAGAATTATCTGTCAAAATGTCTATATTTTGTGTTTAGAAAAAATTACATTTGCAGTGACTATGACTTTTTATTGGTTGAGTCCCAGTTGGTTAATTATAACATAAAGCCACAGGGAAAGTTACCAAAGCCCAGACTGTAGCTCAAAGCATATATTTTCTAAATCTTAGTTTACAGGGAAAACTTAGAGATAACAGGAACATTTCCCTGACCTGAGCACAAAGACAGTTATGAGGACACAGTAGTCTCAGCTGTGCAGTGACAGCCCCACTGGAGTGCTGGGGAAGGGAGGCAAAAGCTCTCAGCCTCAAGAAACCAACCCTCTTCATGCCTAACAAGAGTAATCAGAAGTATGTTGGATGCGTAAGTTTTTAAAAACTTGCTACAGTGAGAGACACATCACCAAGCATGCTGGGATGAACGTGCTCAAAGCAAGGGGGGGTGTTTTCAGTACTCCGAGGGAAAGTAGTGGCAATGTGTCTTTTCCTCTGATAATTTTTTATTTAAACTTTTACCATATTTTTGAATCATGCCTTGCATGTGAGAAGCTACCTCAGCCCAGGAAATAAGAATCACCAAGTGTTGGCCATTACAGAAACGCAAGTTAGAGCAACGCTGAGATTCCATCTTACCCCCAGAAAGAATGGCCACCATCAAGAAATCAAATAATAAACGCTGGAGGGGCTGCAGACAAAAGGAGCCCTTCTCCACTGTTGGTGTGAATGTAAACTAGTACAACCACTATGGAAATCAGTGTGGAGATTCCTAAAACAAAATAAACAAAGCTAGCCTGGTGTGGTGGTGCATATCTGTAATCCTAGCACTCAGATGGCTGAGGCAGGAGGATCAATCACTATGAGTTCAAGACTAACCTGGACTACACAGTGAGACTCTGTCTCCAGAACAAATAAACAAACCACTAGAAATTCCATTAGACCCAGCTGTTCCCCTTCTAGGTTTCTTAAGAGCCAAAGACATCATCTTACAGTGACCCATGCACACCAAGGTTTATAGCACCACAATGCTTTTATTGTTGTTGGTGGTGGTGGTTCGGACCTTGTGCTTGCCACACAGGCACTCATGCCACTGAGCTATATCCTGGCAGCATCACAATTCATAATAGCTAGATCTTGAAAGCATTCTATACGTCCATCAAAAGATGAATGGATAAAGAAAATG
>NW_004955496.1:732648-748052 GCF_000276665.1 Chinchilla lanigera | reverse complement strand
TTTAGCTCAGCGGCAAAGCGCCTGCCTGGCAAGCACAAGGTCGTGAGTTCGGTTCCCGGTACCAGAGAAAAACCAAAAAAAAAAAAAAAAAAACAGATGCACTTTGAACATAATGTTAAGTGAAGTAAATCACATACACAAGCTTAAGTATCACATGTATCCCTTATGTAAGAAAGCCAGAGCAAAAATGGAGAGCAAAATAAAAATAGATGAAAGGAAACAAGGAGATAGACCTTTCTCAGGTGGATAAGGGGCCTATAGATGGGAAGGAAAGGGAATGAAAGAAGGAATTAAGATGTGTTATGTACATGGACCAACTCCACTCAAGGAATATAAACATTATGTGCTACAAACATGGACATAAAAAGTTTAAAAGAATGGCCAGTTGTGATGCTTTAGATCTAAAATGTCCTTCATGTTTGGTGGTAGGGCCTGGTCAGAAAAGACAAGTCTCTTGGACCAAACTTGAAACGGTATCTTCTCATCCCTGCTTCCACCTCTCTCTTTCTCTTTCTCTCCCCCGCCTTTCTCTCTCCACTCCCCCTCCCAGCCTCCTTTGGCTGCCATGAATCGAGCATCCTTTCCTCCTCTGTGCCCTTCTGCTGATCTATTTTTACTTTGGAGCCAGCTGACTATGGACTGGAGCCAAAATAACTCTTTAAATTATATGTGTCTGGGGCTGGGGATTTAGCTCAGCGGCACAGCGCCTGCCTGGCAAGCGCAAGGTCATGAGTTTCATTCCCAGTACCAGAAAAACAAACAAACAAACAAAAAACAATAAATTATATGTGTCAGGTATTTCATCCTAGTGACTAGAAAGTGACTAAGACAGATTCTGATACCAAAGAGGTTGAGTCATTGCTGTGACTGTACCTGTACCTGGTTTAAAAGGCTTTGGAACTGGCATTCAGGAGGCGTTTAGAAAGGTTCAGAGATGCAAGCAAGAAACACCCTAGAATGCTGTAAGCTGAGCTTGATGGGAGATTCTGGCTAGAGCTCAGAAGACCAGAATGCTGAAGGAGGAGGTTTCAATTGGGAACAAAGACTCCATTGGCAGTTGGACTTGAGGTTATATGTGCAACACTGGCAGAAAATGTGTCTTCATTTTGCTTGTGTCCTGACACTTTATGGGAGAATGAGATTAAGGACAATGAGCTAATTAATCTAACAAAAGAAAGTTCAAAGTCGCCCAATGTTCAAATTTTGGTATGGGATACTGCTAGCTACTTTTAACCAGATCTACAGTAAAAATCACGAGCAAAAGCAGATGTGAAAATTTTGCAGTTTCATCAGAAAGGAAGATTCTGCAAAGTTGGGGCCATGGAGAACTTGATTGCTGAAAGATTCAAAGTAAAAGGAAGCCAAGTACTTTACATATAGACAATAAGAAAGATGGCTTGAAAGCATCTCAGGAATTAGCAAAGCTCCACCTTTCACAGCCAGAAAAGTGCGAAACTGTTAACTTTCATTTGAGAAGAGAATCCCTGGGACACCTCCAGGAATTGCTTGGTTTTCTGAAATGTCATAATGCTCAAACACTCAGAAACTACTACTCCCATGATCTAAGAGAGCCTGGCCACTGCTGGAGCTGGCTGCAGACCTTGCTCTAACCCATGTAATACTGGTTTTACAGGCATGTGGAATGCAAGAGTTGTGCATCCAAGTTTCAGAAGAAAGCCTGAATGGCCAGGCAGTGTGATCCTGAGAGAGCAGTCACGATGTTGTAGAGTGAAGCCAAAAATACAGCAGAGAACCCAGGAATTTGGAGAAGACAGGAATGTGGAACATCTGCTGAGAAAAGTTGCAGGCAGTGAGCAGCTTCTTCGCCACACCAAGAGAGAAGCTACAACTTGTAATTGCATAGGAGCAGCACTGCCCAAGCCAGCTGGAGCTCACATCTCACCACAATCTGTCCCAGGAGCTGGACAGGCTACAGGATTTAAAGCTTGGCCTGCTGGGTTTCAGCCTTGCTTTGGCCTTATCCTGTTCCCCTATGTATCCCTTTTGGAATGGGAATGTTTACCCAGTGCCTCTGTATGTTAGCAGTGGTTAGCTCTCTTTTTTATTTTTGTAGGGGCTCAAAGTTTAGAGTTTATCCTGAATCTCAGAGAAGACTTTGGACTTGGACTTCTCAGTAATGCTGGAACTATTAAAACTCTGGTGACTCGTAGAGATGGACTCAGTGAATTTTGCGTATTGAAAGATGGACATGAGCCTTTTGGAAGCCTAGGGTGAAATGCTAGATCTAAAATGGTTTAGATCTAAAAATTCCCCCCAGAGTCTGTGTGCAGAGGGCAGCCTCGTCAGAAGGCTCAGGTCACTGGGGTGAGGTTGGAAAGGTGTATTCTCAGTCCTGACTCCTTGTTTCTCTCTCTGCTTCCTGGCTGTCATGGAAGCAGAAATAAGCACTCAGCCAGGCCTCTCTGCCATCCTATTTCTGCCTGAAGCCAGCTGACCATGGGCTGAAACTATGAGCCAAAACAAACCTCTCCTCCAAGCTGTGGGTGTCAGATAGTTTATTTCAGTGAAAAGAAAGCATCTGAAATGCCAAGCCAAGAGATTGCTTTTGAATTAAGCTTGTTCAACCTACAACAGAGGTTCCATGTGACGTCATTCCTGTGTGAGTTTCAGTCAAAGGTGATGTAAGACAAATTTTGATAAATAACACAGATCTTTATCATGAGTTTACTGAGAGGGGTTAGCAAAGCATCCTACAAAGCTCTTCTCGTTCCCTCTCTCCAAAATCCCCTACTCATGGCAGCTGCTGAAATCTTCCACCTCCACCGCCTTCAGCCCCCATCCGGCTATGTCATCCCCTCTCTCCTTCCCAGCTGGGTGGCACCGAGGGGCTTCTCTGTCCTCTGCCTGCCCACCAGTGTGGGGGACAGCAGGAAGCCACCCAGTTCCCTCTTCTTGGCATCCCCAGAGCACAATTTCTCTTTCTGAAATTTTTTCTCATGAGAAATTTTCTGCTGAACAGTCCATGGGGAATCACAGTCTCTGGTTTGTTATATTTCAAAGGAGGAAATCTCATGGGAGAAGTTGCTGTTTAAGATCACCCTACCCCAGTTTCATCAGGACACATTGTCTACAGGTTCAAATGATCACACTGTCCTCCACAAAGAGGGATGGGTATTATGTGTCAATTTTTAAAGGCAGTTTTGTAAAATAAAATAACAATAATGAGAAGCATCTTGTTTGAAAATACACACACAAACGAAGCATGGCAGCATATGTCGGAAATCCCAATACTGAGGGAGGCAGAGGCAGGAGGATCACAAATTTGAGCCTAGAATGGGCAACTTAGTGAAAACCTGTCTCAAAATGTCAAAATAAAAAACATAAAGGACCGAGGGTGTCGCTCAGTGGTAGAGCACACCTAGGTTCCCTCTCCAGTACCCCTACACACACACACACACACACACACACACACACACACACAAACACGCAATAAATGTTTTGGGCTTCCTTAGTCCATTATGAGGGTTTGCTTATTTATTTTTCCACCTTTTAGGAACATATAGGAGTTTTTAGAACATAAAGTAATAGGAATATAATTTTACAACCACTTGTCTCAGAATGTATCTATAATAGATGAAATAACTATGCAATACTGAATTCTCTTCTAGGAAAAATATTTTTCTTGAAGTATTTGATAGGACTGACTTTTCACTATCAGTAACAGATGGCTTCAAAGAAATGATAATTATGTTTGGGGAAAAAACACCTCTCTCCCACCCCAGGTTTCATGCAATTTAAGTTCTGTAATACTAGATGGATTCACTAGAATGCGGTGAGGATTAGTTTTAGTCTAAAATAGCAACTGTGTAGAGGCCTCTGCTCGCTTTCCAGTTTTCACTAGCAAAGACTGTAGTTGTTATAAGGAAAGATTTTTTTGAAAGGGATTGTGAACCAGCAAAAGAGAAAATCACCTTTAGTCTTTGAATAAAACAGAGAAAAAGGAAAGGTCTTGCAGGATTATACTGGAATTAAACTTAGTTAGGCTTTTAAAATCATTGAGGACATTAATTTAAAAAAATGTTTGAAACAGAAAAAAAATAAAATACAAGAGTTTTATTTTTGCCATTAAAAAATGTGTTACTGAAGGAAGACATGTTGGCATATGCCTATCATCCCAGAACTTGGGAGGCTGAGGCAGAAGGATCACTGTGTGTTTAAGAACAGCCTGTACTACACAGAGAGACCCTGTCTCAAAAAAATAAAAATAAAATAAAATAATAAAAAATTAGTTATTAGAGGGGTACCTAATTGTATGCAGACTACTTATGTTCTGGCCAGACACCTTATGACAAGTGAGACACTAATACTTTGCTTTGTGAAAGCCCAAAAAAGCTCCACAAATGTAGGAGGGTGTGACCCTTCTGCACTGTAGGAGTAGCAGGTACTCAGAAGAGATTTACTGAACAAACTCAAATACACGTTATGTAGAGAACTCTTTAGTGAGGTCCCCCGCTGGTTCAAGCAAATAAAGCAAATAGTATAGTTTTGTGTACAAGGTTAATACTGAGGAAAGGAAGAATGACATTTGCCCAGATTTGTCAAAAATCTGCTTCTATAGTATTTTTAAAACAAAAAATGCTGTAACATTTCACTTCTATCTAAATACACATTGAAACAATATAGGCAGATTTCAATCACCAAAGAAATAGTACCAAAGATAAACAAATTAATTTGGTTAAGTTATACAAATTTTTGTAGCTGTTGACATCAACTAAACCAAGCTGGTGTGGCAACGCATGCTTATCATCCCAGCATGTAGGATGCTGAGGCAAGAGGATTGCCATGAAATTGAAACCAGCCTGAGCTATATAGCAAGATCCTGTCTCAAAAAAAAAATCAAGCTGAAAGAAACGTAAATGTGAAATAGAATTGCAGGTTATGCATAGACTCTGGAGTTGGAAGAAAAGCTTTTGGCATATGGCAGCACTTCCGGCCCCATGGGGTTCAATGTTCCAGGGAGCACCAACATGAGCACTGCACTGGTGCCTGAACATGACCCGTGCACCCAATTCCAGTTCCTCCATCTTCGCTCTACTATCTCAAGTGACAGACTTGCTTTTCTGTAGGCAACTTCCTAATATGTTAAGACACTTACCATTTTTTTATGGTTTTGTCTTCGTTAAGCAAAATCCCCCAATTCCTTAATGTTTCTTTTATCACAAGCTTATTTTTCCCATTTTATTTTTAATAGGCAAATAATAATTGAATATATTAATGGGCTCTACTGTGAAGTTTGGGTGTATGTTTACATTGTGGGATGATTAAATCAAGGTGATTAACACACTCCACGCTTCCCATCCTTATTTTTTTCTTGTGGTGAAGACATTTAAGATCTGTTCTTTGAACAACTCTGAACTACTCAGTGCACTGTTGTTTATTATGGTAGCCATTATGTGCAGCAGACCCCTAAAGCTCATTTCTCTCATCTAATTGGAACTCTGAACCCTTGGACTGAATGTTTCCTTCCCCTCTTCCTGCTCCTCCCAGCTGCTGGTAACCTTCCTTGTACCCTCTTCTATTAAACTGACTTCTATAGATTTCTAGTATTAATGAGATCATATGATGTTTGTCTTTCTGTGCCTGGATTATTTTACTTACTCTACGGTCCTCCAGGCTCACTCATGTGGTCATAAATAACAGCTATGTCCCTTTTTTAAAAGGTTGCATAGCAATCCACCCATACATACCATGTTTTCTTTACTCATTCATTTGTTGCTGGACACGAGGGTTGCTTCCAACGTATCTAGCAGTGGATTGCTGGATTGCAGCCATTCTCTTGGGACTTTCTGAGGAGCTTCCATGCTGTTTTCTGTAATGGTGGTCTCGATTTCCACTCTCACCAACAGTGTGCAGGGGCTTCTCTTTCCTACATCCCTGTCCACATTTACTTACCAACTGTCTTCTCAGTGACAGCCACCCTGACAGGTGTGTGGGGGTATCTCATGGTTTTCATTTGAATTTCCTTTGCCTAGCAATGTTTTTTTTTTAATTTTATTTTATTCTTCTTTTTTCCGGTACCAGGAATCGAACTCATGACCTTGCACTTGCAGGGCAGACATCGTGCCGCTGAGCTAAATCCCCAGCCCCTGCCTAGTAATGTTGAGCATTTCTTCACATATCTTTTGGGCATTCGCATGTGTTCTTTTGAAAAATGTCTAGCTAAGTTCTTGACTCATTTTTTGTCTAAGTTATTTGTTTTCTTGGCACTGAGTTGTTTGAATTCCTTGTATATTTTAGATATTAGCCCCTTGTCAGATACATAGTTTACAAATACGTTCTCCTAGTCCTTCGTATGCAAGGCTTGTTAGTTTGGTGCAGTCCCATTTGTTTAATGTTGATTTGTTGCCTGTGCTTCTGGGGTCAGATCCAAGAAATCAACAGATCAATGTTCCAGTGTTCTCTTCTAAGCTGCAGTTTGACAGCTCCACATTTTATGTTTAAGTCTCTAAGCCACTTAAAATGATCATTCAGTGTGGCATGTCACAAGCTTGTAAACATTTTGCCAGAATGGTGGTGCTTTAGCTTATTAGTTTTTTTATTAGAAGTGTAGCATCCTCTCTTAAAGAATTAGTATGTTCTGCTTTTTAAAAAAAAACTGGCAACTTTAAAAAAAAAAGAACATGTTTTCATGCAAATAAAGTTTATCTTTTCAACAGGAGGGAGTTAAAAATGGTTATTCAAGTTCTTTGTGATACAAAACTACCCTTTCTTAAGATCTTTTAACATAACATAATTTTATAAACAAAGATAAAAATCAGCTCTCTGCCGCAACAGTGTAACAACCTTGCCTGCTTCCAGCAGGGGGCGCCGGAGAGCGTGGGCAGTAATTCAGCCTCCTGCCGGCTTTCCTACCCATCCCGGAGTAGTTTAGCCTCTTACAGCTAGGAAGAGAGCCCTCACCAGCCCAGCCTGCCGCCCAGACCTCCATCCTCCAGAGTCTCAACCAGACACGTTTGCGTTGTTTATCGGCCTGCTCTGTGGCATTTTGTTATGGCGGCCTTAGCAGATGAATTCACCATTTTCTACAGCAAAGAGTAAGTGGAAAAGGAGGTGGCAAAGCGAAAACACTGTTGCATAGGTGGGGAGAGGTCAGGGGGAGCCCCAGGCCCCCACTAAACCACTAGGAGCTGCTCAAGTTGTTTAAAGGCCTAACAGAGCCCTGTTGCTGCAGGAAGCCAGGGCACTGACAAGCACAGTGTGCACTGGCAGGGCTCAAGGAAGCCCCTCAGGGCCGGCAAGGAGGGCCTTTCCCTCCCCAGCAGACCTTCAGACTTAAAGAAGGGACAGCCCTGGCTCCGTGCTCCTGCATCCCTAGGCTGGCAGACCTTCCGCCACCAGCATCAGCATTAGCTCTGCTTCTATTACAAAGGCAAAATCTCGGGCCACCTGACCGACCCAATCAGAACTGAATGTGTATTTTTTTTTTCTTTGTTTCGTTTTGCGATAGGTTTTCCTATGAAGTCTCACTAAGTAGCCCAGGTTGGCCTTTAAACTCAGGAGCCTCCTGCCTCAGCCTCCCAAGTATTGGGATTAGAAGCCTACACCACCAGAAACCTGCATCTTAACAAGAGCCTCAGGTGACTGATATTCATATGCATGTTAAAGTTTGAGAGGCACCACTTCCCTACTCATATTAGCAAAAAGAAGAAGAGGAAGCTTGGGTCTAGATCCTCAAAGGACTCCCTCATCTTTCTGTTGGGTAGAAATGCATGTGTGGTCTATAACCATAAACCCTCTGTAGACTCTGGACTACAGAATATTGGAATTGTGGAACAAAAGAACCTTAGAGGGTAAGCCGGCTGTGTTGGTTACTTTTCCTTTTTGCTGAGACAAAATACCCAACGCCCAAAGTTAAAAGAGGAAAGGTTTATTTCAACTCAGTTTGTAGAGCTTTCAGTCCATAATTGGCTGGCTCCAAAGCAGGGTGGCACATGGCAGAGGGGCCTTGGAGGAGAAACGGTTCATGGTGGGCAGAAGGCACCAAGTTACAAATCCAAGCAACCTTAGCAGCTTCTTTCTGCCCCTTTTATATTCTACCTAGGCTACTGGGAGCAGAGCAGTGCCAAACCAATCACTGGAATGATTTACTAATCACACACCCTTAGTCCCTGCATCACACACTCTAGATCCAGCCACCTCTGCAAAGCCCTATGACCACATGAGGCTTTGGGGGGACATCTAGACACAAGCCATACCACCATCCAAATGAAAAAGAGTTGCTGAGATTCTAAAAGGGGGTGGTGTGTCTCTTCTGCCTTCTGCAGCAGCTCTGAGCATAATTTAATCTTTCTCAGTGGTAAAGAGCCAGGGCTGTGCACACCTGCTTTGGTCCCAATGTTTAGGGACTTGCTGAGCACTATAGAGCCACGTAGGAGGTGTGTGCAAGATTATTCAGCACATCCTTCTAGACCAGCAGCTTATAGAGTCACAGGTGGTGATGCTTCCTATGTTCCTAGCAGATACACAGGGTTATTAAGGCTACCAATCACCAGAGTGCTGTACATTTTTAATTCTTTCATTTTTCTAAAGTTCTTGTCTTTCCTGTACTTTGCAACTTATAACAATTGCTGCTCTCAACCTGCCTGTATGAATAGCCTATCCTTCCCCTACCTCTGAGGCATTATTTTTAATATGCTGCAGGATGGATAAGTGGATAGCTACAGAAATTACACAGGGTAGCCTGTGAGAAGTAACAACCAAGTGTGAGAACAGGAAAGAATTTCTGGTAAGGTCATGAGCTTTTTCTTTTTGAGGGGGAGTACCAGGAATTGAACTCGAGACCTTGCACTTGCCAGGCAGGCACAGTGCCACTGAGCTATATCCCCAGCCAGGTCATGAGCTTTTGTGTAGTTCGGCTGTGTGGTGATTATTTTCCTCAGAATCTCATTCTCTTTTCCTTTTAGAAGCTCAACAGTGCCTTAGACCACTAAGACTTATGGGACAATGACATCAATATAAATGACCAAATAATATAAGGTCCATGAAATAGTTACACACTGTCTTGGTTACTTTCCTCTCATTGCTGGGACGAAATACCTGATGCCCAAAATTAAGGAAGGAAAGGTTTATTTTGCTTACAGTTTGTGGAGGTTTCAGTCCATACTTGGCAGGTTACAAGGCAGAGTGGCACATGGCAGAGGGCTACAGCTCATGGTGGCAGAAGACAGCAAAAGCAACAAGCACAAAAGGGAGGAATGGCAGCAAGCAGCCTCTTCCTCTCCCTTACATATGCAAACTATCCACCCCAGGGCAGGTGTAGCTCTCACATCCATAATCAATCAAACTCTAAAAACCTGCCCCATGACCACATGAGGCTTTGGGGGGACACCCAGACACAAACCATAACACACACACACACACACACACACACACACAATGAGTTGTAGAACTCAAATTGGAATGTTGTAACAAAAAGAAGAAACGTTCAGCAAGGGACAGAAGAAAAACTAACACAGAAATTTTGTAGAGGAAAAAAAAGCAAGAAATTTGCATATAAGTCAGTAGGAATATATGTGAAAGATTCTACATACCCCAGGAACATACTGTATCTTGCTCATCTTTATATTTCTAACATTTGACCTAGTAAAAATGCAGTAAGTACTGAAATACATCAAATAAAGGAGAAGAAAGAAAAAAAGCATTTCTCTATTTTGGGAGATAGACACCTCATAGAAAATACCACTAAAAGGAGAGGAGCTCCTACAAAGGTCAAATGTGATTTTAAAAGTAGGGAAAGAGCCAGTCACCATGGTGCAAGCCTGTAATCCCTGTACTTGAGAGACTGAGGCAGGAGGATTACAAATTGCAGCTCAACTCAGGCAGTTTAGCAAGACTCTGTCTCAACATAAAAAAATTTAAAACTGCTGGTTGAACAGCCACCATAAAAGGTGGCTGTAGGAGGTGTAGTTCAGTAGGAGAGTGCTTGCCTACTATAGTGGAGACTTTTAGTACCTTGAAAACAAAACAATAAAAACCTGTGGGAGGAATATGAAAATCAAAAGCTATGTAGAGAAAGAACTGAACTGTCATTCTTGGGAGCTGTCTAAGGCACACATCCTTCTGCTACAAAGAATATGAGTTCTAATGGGTGTGACAAATAGTGGCACATGTGTTACAATTTGATACACATCATAAAAAAGTTCCTTTCTGGCTGGGCATGTTGGCACACACCTATGATGCCAGCACTCAGGAGGCTGAAGCAGGAGGATTGCCATGAGTTTGAGTCTCTGGCTACAGAGAACTCAGCCTCAAAAAAAAAAGAACAAAAAGTTCCCTTCTGCATGTGTGGCAGGGGTTAATTTCCATTTTCTCCCACTGAACATATGTCGTTCTATCTAACGTGTGTCAGGTCCCGAGAATGAGGTGCCCACAGACGAAAAGAAAAGAGAAACAAGAAAAACTAGAGAGGCAAAAGTCTGGGGCCTGGGGGCTTACAGCCTCTTGGACTGCAGCCCCAATTTCCAATTTCAGTCACCTTTTACTGAGTGAGAACGGTAAAAGCCCCACCTCAGACATCGAAGGTTCTAGTTTAATCCCCAGTTCCTACCCCTGCCGTGAGGTTAGATCTTCATGTTTACCATTTCTGAAATGTGTGGTTGTAAACTGGTTGTAAACGCCCTGCCCTTCCTGGACTCCCAAAATGTATTGTTCTTCCCCTAAGTGTTCTACCCCTCCCGGATTCTCAGAATGTGCTGTTCCTAAATCCCCTCACTGTTACAAATGAGACATGTGTTTACCAAACAGGGTGCAGTTTTAGGGTATAAAAACTGCTCTTGTCCCTGGATCGGCACTGGTCTGATCCCTCCCTGCGTGGAGGTTCTCAGTCAGTCCCTGGCCAGGAATAAAGGCTCGTCCTAAATTCCAATCGGTGGTCCTTGTGTCTTGGTGTTTGTCGGTCTGTACCATTTGGTTCATTTCTGGTTGCGAGTCCAGAACAAGAACCAAGGGCATAGGCAGTACAAATGGGCAGATACCAAACATTTTAACAAGGATAATTAAAGGATTACACTTCTCCACATGCAATCCAACACACGCCTGTAATCCCAGCACTCAAGAGGCTGAGACAGGAGGATCGTAAACTCAAGGCTAATCCAGGCTGTACAATGAAGCCTTATCTTAAGAAACTCTAACAAACAATAAACAAATCATTGTGTCCTCAATGCATTCTAATGAAAGAATGTCCTCCTGCACAAACATAGACTTTGCCATAGCATCTGCATCAGTCCTGCATATCAAACATCTAGGATGATAAAAGAACAATTGGGTTTGACATTCATGCAACCATCATCACAAATGTGCGCATTAACACGGTTAAAGGTTTGCAAGACATTGCCGAGATTCCCTGAGAAAAAGGACCATCATCTCTCAAAGTAAAGGTAAAGAGCCAGGAGTGGTGTCCCACACCTTTAATCCCATTGCTCAAGAGCCTTAGGCAGGAAGACTACCTCGAGTTCTGGCCTACATAGCAGGACTGTCTTAACAAACAAACAACACAAAAATACAAAGTAAAGACAAATGAGCCAACTCAGTTTAACTTTGCTCCTCAGAAGCAGTGACTCTCAGAATGTTCCTGTGTGTCTTCAAAGTCACTTGGAAAGCTGGTCCAGGGGCCCTATGTCTGGCCCTCAGGATCCACAGGTCTGGGGCTGAGCCAGAGAATTTGCATTTCAAACACGTTGCCATCCACCATTCCAAAGTACACTGGAACACATCCTAAGCATGGAAAACAAGAAATGCTTTGACACGCAAAATAGTATAACCTAGCAGCACTCTAGGAGGAAAAGGCAAATGAACTCAGTGTAGGCTGTGGTGAAGGGAACAAAGGTATTGGTGTAAACTCTGGTTCAGCTGATTACAGGTATGAACCTTTTACTAAGGTTTTTTGAACTCCATAAGCCTGAATCTATTGATCAGCAAAATGGGGATAGGAACAGTATCCCATAGACTAATTATGAGAACGAAATAAAACACACACATAACATGTGTGACTATTTAGTCTGAGATGGGAGATTAGGGTGGGGCAAACTGGCTGAACAAATGGGGATGGCCTGTCAATCACAGAGACCTTGGGTACCACACAAAACACAGTTCCCAAGCCCAGGACCTGGGACCAATGGGAAGCACTCTCTTCCATTCTTCATTTACTGCTTGTGGAAACCAATGGGCTTTGCTACGAGGGCAGAGATACGGTGTCACACGAGGACCTGAGCTGCAAGGGCTGCTGTGGCCTCTGCGGTTCCACCTTGCTCTGCAGCATGGACTTCTTTTCTTACTTTAATAAATGTCAATCTTCACTCTCTTTCTTCGCATGTTTTATCCAATTCTTTGTTCATCATAACCATCTAGAAAGACTCCCTGGGACCCCAAAAGCCGGTAACAAGTCCTTCATCCATTTCTTTAATCCTAGCAGGGCTGGAACTTTGAGCTACAGAGTGAAATCACAGGTTCATAAGGTAAATGAATCTCATGTAAATTTTCCAGGACACCGGAGCCTTCATAAGGAAATGCAGACTTGAAGAGAGGGCAAAGCGGAGTGTCCGCAAACAGAGATTTGAGGAAGAATGGGGGAAGTAGTGGGGCCTGGTCCCCTGACCCCTCTCACATCCCTGTGTCTCCAGATATGAGGGTGCTCCCACTTCCAGGTGTAGGAAGAACACCTCTCCCCTGAAGGCCTTAAGACTTGCTTCAGTTGGGCATGGTTGTACACACCTGTAACCCCAGCACTTTGGGAGGCTGAGGCAGGAGGACGAACATTCCAACCCAGCCTGAGCAACTTAGGAAGACCTTGTCTCAAAATTTAAAAGTTGAAAGTAAAAAAGGCTGAGGATGTAGCTTAGTGCAAAGGTCTTGGGTTTAATCACCCATACCAGAGTTAAAAAAAAGAAGCTGGCTATAATTTTCCCACTCTGTGAGTTGTCTTTTCAATCTGTTGGAGATTTCTTTTGTTGTGCAAAAGCTTTATATTAAGGTGAGATTCCATTTGTTGATTCTTTGTACTATTTTCCTTGCAGTCTGGGTTTTGTTCATGAAGCATCTGCCTATACCTATGCCTTTGAGGTTTCTGCCTATTTGCTCTTCCACTAAATTTTATGTTTCTATTTTAACTTTTAGATCTTTCATCCATTTTGACTTTAGTGCATGGTGATAGACATAGGTCTAGTTTTAGTCTTTGGCATGTGTAGAGCCAGTTTTTCCAGCACCACTTATTAAAGAGGCTGGCTTCCTTCCAGTGAACATGTTTAGCCCCTTTGTCAAAAGTGGCTGAGTGTGTTTGTAGTTATGTCTGCATTTTCTATTCTGTTCTATTGATCTTTAGGTCTGTCTTTTTTTGCTGGTACCATGCTGATTTTATCACAGTAGCTTTGTAGTATAATATCAAGTCAGGGATTGTGATGTCTCCTGCCTTACCTTTGTTGCCCAGAATTGCTTTTGCTGTTCTAGGTCTCTTCTGGTTCCAAATGAATTTTAGGAATGTTTTCTCTAGTTCTGTGAGGTATGTTAATGGTATTTTGATTGGGATTGTACTAAATCTGTATAGCAGTTTTGGGAGTAGGGCCACTTTCACTATGTTGGTTCTTCCTATCCATAAACAAGGGTAGCTTTCCATTTTCTGAAATCCTCTTCCATCTCCTTTTTTAGGGCACTGTAGCTCTCATTGTATAGACCTTTTTCATCCCTTGTTAGATTGATTCCTAAGTACTTCATTTTTTTTGGCTGTTATTGTGAAGGGTGTACTTTCCCTAATTTCTCTGTGAGTTTGTTGCTTGTATACATGAATGCTATTGACTTTTGAATGTTGACTTTGTATCCCGCTATGCTACTGCATTTGGATATTAAATCTAGGAATCTGTTGGTGGTGTTTCAGCGGTCTTCTATGTACAGTATCATGTCACCTGCAAATAATGATAATTTCACGTCTTCCTTTCCTATCTTTATTCCTTTTATTTCTTTCTCTTGTCTAATTGCCCTGGCTGATGTTCCCAGAACTATATTGAATAAAAGTGGTGACAGTGGACATCCTTGTCTTGTTTCTGATTATAGAGTGAAAGCTTACTAATTTGTTTTGAAACTCGGTTACATTGTTTGTCTTTTTTCTCTTTAAAAGAAAAAGAAAAAGAAAAAAGCCGCTGCAAGGCAAGGAGAGAGACGCTGTCCTACACCTGCCACTTCTCAAGTTCCTTCAGTTAAAAATATTGCCTCTGCCCACTCTCCCGTGTGAGCCCCATCTGGGGCAACATGTCCTGGACTTCACGGAAGCTTGCTAGAAAAACCCCGCGGGGGTTGGGGCAGTGGGCGCGGGCAAGGCCGCCCTAGTGTTAGCCGGTAGCCAGGGCTCGGACCATGGAGGAGGAGGACGGAGGGGGCAGGGGAACGAGACAAGGAGGAGGGAGGGGGAAGGGAGGAAGAGAGCGCCCCCGGGCAGGTGCGCACCCAGCTGCGAGGTCCGGCCGGGGAAGGCGGCTGTTTCAGGTGGTGAAGCGCCGGTTCCCGGCCGCTAAGGGGCTGCACGGCCGAGCTCCGCGCCTGCGCATAGCGCTGTGCAACGCCCCGCCCTGCCCGGTCCCGGTGGAGCGACCCCACAGGCGGCCAGGCTTCTGGGAGAGAGCTCCGGGGCCCTCGCCCGCCGACCTGGGCTGCTGGCTCTCTGAAGGCCAAGAAGATGAGCTCAGGCTTGGCAGGAGATTCCCCATGAAGCTTGTCTCCCTCTTCCGGGGAAAGGGGCTTGGAAGAGTACAACCAGAGCCTCTGCCCTCAGCTACATTCCCTGCCCCTTTGCCTTTTTAAGGAAATCTGAGAGAGGGCCTCAATAAGTTGCTAAGCTTCCCAGCTAAGGCAGGACTCAGATTTGTGATCGTCCTGCCTCGGCCTCCTAGAGTGCTGGGATTACAGGTGTGCAGCACCACACCCGGCTTTGAGTATTCTATTCTCAGTGAGTCTTCCGTTTATCGTACAGAAATCCTTCCTTTTATTTCTAACGAGGAATCACCCGTTACCAACAGGGATGGAGCTTGAATGCCTCATTTCCTTTACAATTAAGGAGGAAAGAAATTCAAGTGCAAAAAATCAAAACCAAAAAATGACCGCTGGGTGGGTTCCTGGGTCCCCGCCACCTCCGCCAGCAGGGGGCGCCGCGACAGCTACAGAGCCAGGGTGAGAGGGGCGGGGCCGGGAGGACGGGGCGGGGCCAGGAGGGTGGGGAGGGGCCAGGTGGTGTCCCACGCTGCGGGGCCGACGGAGCTCCGGGCCCGCAACTGCGGTTCCGGGCAGCCCCGCGTCGCCGGCGCTCCTTCCTCTTCCTCTTCCTCTCGCGCGGTCCGCCGGCCCCGCCTCCTCGACCCTCCGCCCACCCTTCCGGGGCACAGTCGCCGTCGCCGCCGCCCGCT
>NW_004955496.1:723989-732373 GCF_000276665.1 Chinchilla lanigera | reverse complement strand
CGGGCCTCGTCCTCCGCCCCCGATCCCCGTCCCGGCGGGAGCCCGGCGGTCGCGGGGCCCGGCGAGCACGCCCCGGGAGGGACTGAAGTTCGCGCGCAAGTTTGTAGACAAAAGGGTGCGAATACGTGTGTCCCGGGAAGGTGGACTGACCCTGACCCCGTTGGGCCTGCAGGGCTGTGGTTGCCACTGCTGCTCCAGCGCTAGGAGTTTGCTTCTAGGGTTTGAAAGGGACCAGGTGTCGCCGCGGGTTTAGAGCACCCTCAGGCCGGGGTGGGTTTGGTGGTTTGTTTTGTTTTGTTTTGTTTTCCCTAGCTCGCACTTTAAGAAACAGAAAAAGGTGCGGGAGTTGGTTGGCCCGGGTTGCAGGCGAGGCCTCCATGGGGCAGCAGCCAGTGCTGCGGGAAAGCTGCTTTTTGGTTAAGGTCGTAGGCTTTCAGAATCTAGCGGTTTCAGCTGGAAAATGAAGACCCTGGGGCATCGGTTTCCTAATCCCGAGATTTGGAGTGTTCGTGGATAGGAGTGGGGCGGGAAAACTTCACAGAGACTTAGGGTGTCAGAGAGCTTGGAAAGTAATTGCTGGATTCAGAAAAATGTCTTATGCTGATAAGAGAACAAAGATACACTCCTCCTCCTCAAGTGACTGACCCAGTTTATCCAATTCTCTAATGAAAACTTAGCGGACCTTGTCGGCAACACCTGCTGTATTCAGCATCTGATGGCTTCTCAAACATAAAGGCTGTAGTTCCTGCTGAGAACCAGAGGTTGAAATTTTTCATAATCCAAAGTGATGTCTTCACTGTACTATCCATTGAATCAGCCATGCTCGTTGGTATTGCATGTTTTGCTTCCAAAAGGCATTTACTGTAAAAGCATTTGAATGTATTGTTAGTATGGTCCGCTGGTTCCGAATGAATGTAAAAATACCGTTTCTGAACAGTTTCTGTTCTTACCACAGTTTTGTGTGTGAAGCAAATGGGACATGGTGATTCAGGAGTAGGCCCCACGTATTAGAATCCTGTAAAGCCATTCCTAGGAGTGAGTCAAGGACTGTGTCTTTGATTTTTTTTTTTTTTTCTGAATATGTGTTATCAATCTGAATGGACAATTTTTAAAGTGGTGAATATTTACATTAGCCTTAAAATTTTTTGTGAACACTCAAAGATCCCAGGATATTTGCTTAGCCAAATTGGATGCTAAATTTGGAAAAACAAATCAATATGTTGATGCCAAATACAGAAAATGCTTGCTTTCTGCTGTTTGTAACAATTTCTTTTCTTTAACGTTGCGATCGTTTTTGACATTTGCTGCCTGCTTACTAGTTAGGTCCTCCGGGTTAGGATAGTTGGGAAGACAGATCCCTCCTTGACTTGTATTTTGGTGGCTTTCACATTGGTTGTGCCTGGCCCAGAGGGGGATTTGACATGTCGGGGTGGAAGGGAAGGGTCTCTGCAGAAAAAGGTTGCAGCCCGCGGAAGTCAGGACTTGTGCGCCTGGCAGGTGTGCTTGGGGCTGTGAAGAAACTGAAAGCCTTCCAGAACAGCCAGGGGACAGAGGAAGTGAAGGTGGAGACACTCCCAGGGGAGCTAGGAGAGGCCAGGGTGGAGAAGGATTTGGAAGTGCAGAACTAGAGTCAAGTTTGGTTTTGTTCCTGTAGAAGGGATTAGTTTAAATAGAGAAATCAAATTAAATCTGTTTCATTTGCTGATTTTGGAAAAAGAAATTACAGAGATTAGGAGTCAGTCATTTGAGTTTTTGATTTATATTCTAACACTATATAATCTACTTTGCTTTTTAATAGATCTCTCTGCAGTTCCAAGTATGGTGAAAAAGAAATAGGTCAGAAGTATGAATATAAAATATCACAGGACACCACACACACAGCACACACCTGTAATCCCAGCATTCTGGAGGCTGAAGCAGGATTGCCACCAGTTTAAGACCAGCTTGGGCAACAAAGTGAGTTTAAGACCAGCCTGCCCCTCCCTCCAAAAAACTCCAAAAATCGCAGAAGACAGAATGAGATTACTTATTTCTTTAGTATACAGTGTATAGGCCTTTGTCCCTGGTTCCTGTCATAGAATTCCTAAACCTTTGGGTAGCATATTGAGCTCCTGGAACACACTTGAGTTTATGCTAATGAGGTGGTTTGGGGTACCCAGAGCTACCCACAAAATGGGACTGATTACCTGAGATTGAGGGTAGGAACTTCCAGTCCTTGGCCACCAACTTCTGGGCATGGGATGCAGTTGCGCAGAGATCGAGCTCTGGGGCACCTCTTGAACCCTCAGGTCTGATGAGCTGGGCCGCTGTGGGTGCTGCTAGGCTGCCACTCCCTCGAGTGCCTTGCTCTGTGCCTCCATTCTGTGGGGCTGTTATCTCCCTCCTTTGTAAAACCCTTCATAGAAACTGCTGAACAGTTTTGATCCAAGGAAGGGGCACTGGGAAGCTCAGTTTCTAGCTGGCCAGGCAGAAGTATAGGTGACAGCCCATGGCTTGTGATTAGCCTCTGAGGTGGGCAGGGTGGGCTAGCCCTCACCTATGGGATTGGACTGAATTACAGCACATTGGTATCCATTGGAGAAAAACTCCAAATCTGATCCATCACTAAGTTGCCTGTGAAAAGTGAGAGGTTTTTGTTTTTGTTTTTGTTTTTACTAGAACCATTATGAGCATTTTAAAAACACTCCTTTTTCCACAAGAAATTGTGGGTAGAGAAATCAGAAAAAGATAAAGTGGATATGGTTAAAATAGAGGTGGAGGTCCTGTAGTTTTGGGAACACAACTGAAAACCACTTAGTCCAAGTCCCTAATTTTACAGATGCAATCTTTGGGAAGGCTGAGTAGGTACAGTTTTTACCACTTCCTAAGTAAACTTGGAATGAGGACAGTTTTATGTCCTTTTTTCATTGCTCTGTGTTCAGGGCCAGAGACAGCACTGGGCAAATTACAGGTATTACACACCTGTCAAATGAAGTCCACTTCATTTCTCTGAATTTCAAATCTACATCTCTTATTAACAGACTGGGAAGTTTCATTTTAGAAACTTCAGCGTTTGGGTCGAGTAGGGAGTAGAGAGGCACAAAACAGTTTCTGTTATCATTTTTACTTGTTTTCTAAGTTTAACTGCTACAATACTTTCCCTCCATTTATTTGAAGATGATTTGATTTTACTGAGCCTCCTTTTCTGGAGTTATTTATATACTTCAGTTTTTCACTAAGCATTATAGGGACTTGTACATCTATCTGTATTTATGTTCATCTGACTTTTAGTTGAGTACTTTTTATCTTTTACTCTTGCCTTTTGAGATTCCTTCCAAAGCCAAGTTCAGAAGATTGGATAAAGTAATGGGCTGGTAGTGTAGTGATATACTGTAACTACAAGTTGTTGCCAATTGATTGACTTGAAAGAGGTATTTTAAAAATAGTTTTTTAAGGAGGGAAGTACACCTAAATTTAACAGTACACACCTGCTTTTTTTATTTCACTCTTAGGCAACAAATGGTATTCAGCTTCAAGTGAAAATATATTTTCTTGCTTTGATATACCCTTTCCAAGAATGATAGCACTGGCAGTTTTGTTATTTTAAATGCCAAAATGCAAGCAAAATGGAAGAGTATGGGAATTTATTTACTAGAATTCAGCATAAAAGGTATAAGCAGACATGCCTTTCATAGCGCAGTGCTTTCTGGGCTGTCAGTCACAGGAGATCTTTCAGCTTAGAGAGCATGTGCCAAATTTGCCATGTCCTCGACTCCCTACTGTGTCTGAAGTGAGTTCCTTTTGACCTGAGCAGCGTGTGTCTCAAGTTTCTAATCTTCCTGATGGCAGACTGGAAGTGGACACCTCAGGTCTTCTTTTGAGGATGGATAGCGCTATGGCATTGGTGTTGCTGTCTGCATACTTTGTTCCTTTGAAGCTGATTAATAGACACCACAAAGATCTTAAAAACAGTGCTCACTTCATGGGTTTATTTTCTGTCATTACATGTGTTGCTTTAGTTATTGGTGGTGTCTTTTCACCCCCACCCTCAGGTTTTTGAGATTACAACAGTAACAGTTTTCATACTAAGACATTGAAATACAACAGATTTGAAGCTTATTTTCAGTGGGCTTACCTAGAAGTGAGGCATCTGCATGTTCAGCAGTGTTGTCTGGTTCTGTTCAACGCTGGAGAAGCCACTGTTTGCTATAGGCTAAGCATGTGCAGTTGTCGAGAAAGTGTGGACTAGTGAGAGGGTAGCAGGCTTTGGTTCTGCCCGTTTACCTCCAGTACTGGAGATCAAATCCAGGACATTCCCACTAAGATACATCCCTTATCCAGCCCCCATTTTGAATTTTTATTTATTTATGGTACTGAGGGTTGAACTCAGGGCCTTTGTTCTGAGCTATCTCTCCCCCACACACACCTTTTCTTTTTCATTTTGAGACAGGTTCTTATTGAGTTGCTAAATTGCCCAGGCTGGGCTCATACTTGTGATCCTCCTGTCTCAGCCTCCCATAATGCTGGGATTATAGGTGTGTACTGCCACGCCCATCTTGATTCAGCTGAAACTTTTGTGGAGAAAATGGCTGTAACATTACTGAGCTTAGGGAAGTGAGGGCGAGCTTTTAGAGCTGTACAAACAACCCGTTGCAGCCCATGAGACACAGGTTGACCACCACTGGCTCAGGATGTGATAACTTCCTTGTAGAGTTATTAGGAAGACTGCATTAAAGGCAGTACTGTTTTAAAACTGGTCCTAGCAGGCGCTTAGTAGTGAGAGTTCCCTTTATTCAATTTCCTTCACAATGCCAAGTTATAAATTCTTTGAATGGCAGGGTTTTTTTTTTGTTTGTTTTTGAGACAGGGTCTCGCTGTGCAGTTCAGGCTGTTCTTGAACTCACTGTGGAGCCCAGGCTGGCCTTGGACTCATGGATCCTTCTGCTGCGTTGCATGGCTGATTTTCTTCAAACTATTCCCAGCGGCAGCATGCAGTCAGCACTAAGTTGAATATGTGCACTTGGCTTCATATTTCCACTGCTTTCGAAGACTGGCCACTTAACACAAATGTATCCCTTTACTGTATTTAAGTCTCAGTCACTGTTTGGCCTTTTTTTTTTTTCTTCTGCTTTCTAGCCTTTCTTCCCACAAACTGTCTTGGAAAGTTTTTGCTAATAACCATTTCTGCTAACAGGTGGTGAGCTTGCAGGAAGGAGGTTTTAATTGATTTTAAGTTTGCTAAGATTGTGCCCTGAAAGCTGTTTTAGTACACACAGGGACAGTATGATGAAACAGAGGGCCTGGCCAGACCCTAACATGTTTGTAGTAGGGGAAACTTGAGAGATGGTCAGGTGGAGCCTCAGCTGTATCCAAATGATGCTTGGTCTGAATGGTCAGGGAAGGACGCAGAGAGGAAAGGCAAGGAAGTTTGAAAGCGTACCTGGATGAAAAAGCACTAGAGACGGAGCAGTGAGAGGATGGGTTTTGGAAGTTTGTGGAGCTGTTGACGGAGCCTCTTGGAAACTGCCCCAGTGCTTTAGACCTTGTTTGGACTGAAGAGGAGCCCTGGGCCTTGGACACTGAGAGTGTCAGAAAAACCTCCTTGCCTGTGTCAGAAGCAGATGTGGAATAAAGGGAGGGCAGCTGGCTTTGAAATTTTCCAACCAAACCATATTTCATGTGCCCTAAAGGAACTTATTTTAAAATGTCCTGTAGTTTTTTATTGTGGCTAGATGTTCCATATTGTAAAATTCGATTTTTGTGTTGAATAAGCACAGAGCAAGAATAGAATTAGTTCATTTAGCCTCTAAAAGGAGATTATAGCACTGGGACAGTTGCAGCCTTATGGTAGATTTTGTGATTATTTGATCTGGCCAATGAGAGCATCGATGCCTTTAGAAAACCCGGATGAATGGGTGTGGTAACTCGAACCTGTAATGCCAGCACTTGTAAGGCTGAGGTGGAGGAAAAGCTGAAGCCTAGCCTGGGCAATTTAACAATGTAGGGAGACCCTGTCTTGAAAAACAAAGAAGGGCTAGGGGTGTAGCTTAGTGCAAAGGCCCTGGGTCAATCCCTAGTATGGGTGTGGGGGTGGGGTTGTATGCAGCTGACATTTGACAGTGTCAAGCTGATCCGCTATGCAATCTCAATGAAAAGATGCATAGAATATTAAAATTATTTCATTTCTCAATTCAGATAGTACAGGAAGTACTGTAATGTGTTAATACCATTTTCCGCCTTTATTTGACATACTTTACTTGAAACTAAGACTAAAATCTTTCAGAGATTGTGTATAAACTGAATTTTTAAGTTTTTTAATGATTATTTTTGTAAAACACTATGTTAGACTCTTCAGTGAGTAACATAAATTATTTGACTGAATCTAAGACACTCTTTTACACTTTTAATTCTGAAATTGGGTTACTCCTGAGACTAGTAGAAGTTTTAAGTTGCTTTTTGTGAGGTAGGAGTCATGATGTGATTGTAAAAACCCAGCTTTGACACCTGACATGTAGTTTGAATAATGGCCCCCAGAAATGGTGTCCAGACCCCCAGAAGCTAGGATCCTGAGCTGAGGACATACCCTGGGTCCAGGCTGGCCTGTGGAATCACTGTTGTCCTTACTCTAATGGGAGAGGTGGGAGGAGTCAGTGGAGGTGATCAGAGGGCAGAAGAGATTGGAGGATGATGATGCAGCCACAAACCAAAGGAGCACAAGGGCCCCTAAAGGTGAGAAAGGCAGGGCAGGGATAAGGGTTATCAGAGGCTGCAGAGGAGCCAGCCCTGCCCAAGGAGCCTCATTTTAGATTTCTGCCCTCAGAAGCTAAGAGAATGAACCTTTGTTGTTTGAAACCACTAGATTTGTTAGAATTTGTTACAGTAGCAGTAGGAAACATACATACTATACTTTATAGATTTTTTAACTGCAGTAGCAAAACAGTTTTAATGAAGTACAGTAATTTTCTTTGCCTGTAAATGTTATTTTTGAACTCTACAAAGTATAAAATGCCAAAATATTGGGAGGCTGAGGCAGGAGGATCGTTGCAAGTTTGAGACCGACCTAGCCTACAAAGTGAGCTCAAGGCCAGCCTGAATTACATAGTGAGACCCTGTCTCAAAAAAAAAGAAAAAAAAGTCAAAATAAAAAATTCACATCTATACATTTATTTTTATATTACTATATAAATTACCTAACTGAAACTCAAGTTTCCTATTTTATCTCATAATTGATTTATTAAGCTTCACAATTTTCAGGGTACAGTGGTGGTTTCCGTGAACCAGGCACCAAGCTGTGGGGATAAAATAAAACTAAGAGCAAAATAGACTCTTTTCACTTAACAGAGTTTGCCGTGGAACGATTCCACATCTTCATGCAGAGTTCCATCATAGAGGTTGGAATCTTGTGGGAGCAGTAGTAGGTTTACATTTCCTTATAGCGTTAGGGGATGTTTTTCTGAAGAATGAGGTAAGAGCTGATTGGGCAAAGGGGAAGAGGAAATTTTGGAAAGCTCCAGGTAGAGGTTAGAGCCTGTGTGCAGACTCATAGATGAGGAAGCATGGCCAGAATGTGTGTGGAGCACTGATTTGCAGCCTTTGTAAAGTTTGTGCTGGGGATTAATCTGCACCTCCTGCATGCCAGGCAAACACTCCTGCTTGTTTTGAAGCAGGGTCCAGGTTTCCCAGGGCTGACCTCTAACTTGCTTTCCTGTTGCCTCAGCTTCCTGAGGAGCTGGGATTACAGGCGTGCACCGTGCTTGGCAGCTTAGCTATTTCTGTCATACTCATGGCCACTTAGTGGTATTCTTGAGAGCAACTTGGAGCATGTGTGCTAAAGTGCTATAAACTGGTGGCTGAAGACAGTGTGCATTTGTTATTTGCAGATTAGCAGTCCAGCTAACTGGGCTGAAGTCAGGTGTCCTGCAGGCCGCCTAGGAAGGCACTGCTTTGCCTCCCTCACCTTCCCAAGGCCGCCTGCATCTTTGGTTCCTCGCGGACCTGCTCCTGTTCCAGCCTTCGAAGGTTCTGCTTTGCTCACGTCTCCTTGCTCCTTCCCACCTCCCTTTTCTACTCTTAAGGACCCTTGTGATTATGTCAGGCCCACGTGGGCTGTCAAGGATAAGCTTTCTCTCTGTATTTTACCTTCTTATATTTTTGTTGGTTTATATTTGTGGTATTTGAGATTGAACCCAGGGCCTTCATATTGAGCCACTTCCTCAACTTTTTTTTTTTTGAGACAATCTTGTTAGATTGCCCAGAATGGTCTTGAACTTGTGATTCTCCTGCCTTAGTCTCCAACATTACTGGGCTTGTGGGGGGGGGGGGGCACCATGCGTGGGTGTATGTAAAGATCAGTTAATTAAAAACATTAATAACATCTTCATCTACAACCTTACTTCCCCTTTGCC
>NW_004955496.1:717964-723889 GCF_000276665.1 Chinchilla lanigera | reverse complement strand
GGGGGGGGGGGCACCATGCGTGGGTGTATGTAAAGATCAGTTAATTAAAAACATTAATAACATCTTCATCTACAACCTTACTTCCCCTTTGCCATGTAATTTCATGTACTTCCAGATTGTAGAGAGTAGGGTGTGGACATGTGTTTTATGGGCATGTTAAAGAATTTAAATTTTCCTAGTAGTAGGAGGAACCATTTGAAGGCTTTAAACAAGAAGTAAAAATCATGCTGATGTGCTGCTTACTTGTGTAATCCAACACTGGGAAAACTGAGGCTTGAGGATTGCAGCAAGTCCAAGGCCAGCTAGAACAATTTGCAAGACCTTGTCTCAAGAAGTGGAAAAAAAAGTAACAATCAGATTTGCTTTTTATAGAAATCACTCTGGCTTTCTCTGGTGTAATCATTTGTCTGAAATGTATACTCACTTTAAGAGGTCATTTCCAGCTGCTTTTTTTTTCAGTTGATGCTTATAAACTTTATTTTATAGCAATTCTAGCTTTATGGTAGTCTTGCAAAGATGCAGAAAGTACAGTCACTTTCCTTTCACTCAACTTGAAGGTTAACTTACAAAACCAGGAAGTTAATACAGTTAGCTAAATCACAGATTTTTCTTTGTACTTACCAGTTTTTCCACTAATAGAGCAGTTATTACTGTGGAATTCTAATGGTTATTTTTCTTTCACTCCTGCATTTGTTAATTCCTATTAATCCCATTTTAAAGTTTATTCAATTATTGTATTGCTGTATTATGAACTCACAAGTATTTCTTTTATTCTTCAGGTTACTCCAGCATTGTTACTTACGTCGTTTTCCATTATTCTAGCTTTGACCATTGGGAGCCCCCACACCTGATGTAAATGATCCCAATTTTGTTAGCAACACCAAAGCATCATTATCAGGTGCCAGTTGAACCAGTGCCTTCTTTCCCCGTGAGGGCTGATGAGTGTATTTCCCTTGGCCACCTCCATAGTGCTTCGCCACAGCCTGGGTAGCCTGGCAGTTGCTAGCCCTGAGACCCACAGTGAACATATGTGGTAGTTATCTCGTCTACACAGCAGACTTGGTGGTCTGGGAACTTGAGGCTAACACAGTGCTCAAGCATATTTTTCCTAGGGTGCTTTTCCTGGGGTACGTGGCGGCATCCAGACCACACAGTGTCTTAGACCACCAGAAGGCAAGTGAGATGCCAATCTCTTTTTGTGGCTGTGAGCAACTTTCACCATTGCTGTCTTGGTGGTAAAACCTTCACTTTGTCCTGGGCATTGAGGGGGCAGATACTTCCTTCTCTTTTTGGTGGTATCTTAGTTTGGAAAGTGAGGCTGTTAATAGTTACCCCAGGTGATAATAGTATGATTTTTATTTTATCATTTTCTGTGCCTTTTAAAATAGTGACTGAATATATATATGTCACATTTGTATCAAGAAAAATACTTCAGCTATCTTTCAAGAATCTAACCTACTCATCTTACTCATTTATTTCCTCCTCAGTCTTTGTCCTTGTCCATCTTAGATATATTAAAGCAGTACCAGTAATCTTAATAAATTCTGTAAAATCACAGTTTCAAAAATTACTGTAAAAGAGAAATCACCTTCAAGTGAGTTAAACAGTGCATATAGAAATGTGCAGCTGGGCATAGTGGCACGTGCCTGTCATCCTAGCACTCAGGAGGCTGAGGCTGGAGGATTACCTGGAGTTTGAGGCCAGTCTGGGCTACATAGTGAGACCCTGTCTCAAACCCACCCCCTAGTGTGCATAATGCACTGTTGTCCTACTCTTAGACAAATACTTCCTTCCTAAATACGATGTTGGGAGGCTGTAGAGCATAAGATAATGGGTGGAAAATCGAAACATGTATGCTAGCAAAGAATGGGAGGGAAAAAATGAGGACAGCGTATTTGGTCTGTGAGAAGGCAGAACCATCCAGAACCATAGACCTTGCTACAGAACTCACTGTCCAGTGTGGTAGCCTCCAGCCAATGTGGCCGTTGGCCGCAGGAAGTGTGACTAGCCTGAAGTGAGAAGTGCTGCAGCATGCAGTCCACAGTGGATTTGTGTGCTTGTGTGTGTGTAGTATTGGTTGGTGGGACTTACGCTTCTCATGGCAGGCAGTCCTCTGCTATGGAGCTACAACCCAACCCTTATTTTTCAGAGACGGTCTTAAGTTTTCTGAATTTAGCTGGGATTACAGGCGTGCACCACCGTGCTTGTACACAATAGCTTTTGAAGTAATGGTAGAAAAAGTGAAATATCTCACTAATTTTAAAATACTGGAATATTTTAAAATGCTATACAGTTATCTTATTTTAATTAATTTTAATTACAGATGTTCTTCCATAAATGATGGGGTTATATTCCAGTAAATCCACTTTAAATTGAAATATTATTAAGTAGAAAAAGCCTTTAATACACCTGACCTACAAACCTCGTAGCTTAGCCCAACCTGTTTTAAGCATGCTCGGAACACTCACGTTGGCCCACAGTTGGATGAAGTAATCTAACCCAAGCCCATAAAACAACAAATTGATTGAGTGTTGTGGCATAAAATAGTAAGTGTTGATATCTCTTGTGTCCAAAAGATGCTAGTAACACAGTGCAACCCAGGTGTGGGTTGTTCACCAGTCGCGGGCTGACTCTTGGCTCTTCTGTTGCTCAGCCTTGAGAGAGTCATCAAGGGTCTCTCACTAGCCCAAGAAAAGATTAGAATGGAATGTGTATACTTGCCCTTCACAGTAAAGTAAAAATTCCTCTAAGTAGGGGACCAACTGTGTTTTCATACATTGGAAACATTTAGATGGTGATACTAAGTAAGGAATGGTAGGCCTCCATAGATAAGCAGGTATTTGTATCCTACACACACCCCAAAGTAAATACTGAATCTTTCCTTTGGTGAACCAGGAAGTAAAAAGCTTTCCTCTGGTGAGTAATTCACTTCTGCTCAATTTTAGCAGATACAACATTTCTGCAATTTTTAGAGTAATGACATTGGCTTGGCATGGTGGGACATGCCTGTAGTCCTAGCACTCAGGAGGCGGAGGCAGGAGGATCGTTGTGAGTTGGAGACCAGTCTGGGCTACAAAGTAAGCTCAAGCAAGGCCAGCCCAAACTGCACAGTGAGACCCTGTCTCAAGAAAGACCCCCCCCGCAAATATATATATATGTATAGAATAATGACATTTAGTTATTTGGATGTGGTGATTATTTCTTTTTTCAAATCATGTAGCATTGATGAGCCAAATCAGTAATTAGATGGGTAGATATTTAAATGGATTTTTACTTGGATCATTGATAAATTCTACCAGGGTAGTTTTCTGAGAGTACAGTGAAAGCAAGCAAATGCATCTTTTTATATATTGTATTTAAATAGGGGAGAGGAGACCATTTCACATATTTCTGTCGTGTAGTGAAAGATGCCTAATAGAGTCATGCCTTTTAAGGAATTTGTTTCAGGTAAGCTGTGATTATACAAAATACCTGTAAGAAAAGTAAATTATAAACCTAGTAAGATAATGTTATGTGACTTTTCATTTTCTTTATATTTCTTGGAATTTTAGAAGCACGGATGTTAGTTTTCCTTCATAGCTGGATAGTAAATTATGTTGTCTGTAGACTATGTGTATTACATTGCCATGTGTATGGAGCTGTGAGGTTATAGTGTCACAGCATCGAGGTGAGAAGAGCTTTATTGGAAATAAGAGTAGCTCCTGGGTTTCCAGGAGGGGTCCCGAGTGGGTGGCCACTGAGGGTTTTTGTCAGGAGTATTTTGTACAGCAAAATCATAACGTGGGTTCAAAGTGGGCATCGACCTGTAGGTTACAGGTCTGGTTGTTTAGCTGATACTGATCCACTAGGGAAATAAGGCACATAGCAAGGGTACATGGTGAGCATCACCTTTTAGTTACCTGTAACTTATAAGCATAGGAAGAACAAAAGCCTTCCTGGGAAGGGATGAGCATAGGGGTCCAGATGTTCTGGTCACCACCTACTGTCTGATGCCTAGTTGGGCTCTCTGTAGCAGGTGTTAGTAATTGCAGTGTAAGCTCAAGCTGCTGTTTATCTCTGGGAGGCTGTAGGCCTGACCTTCGCATCTCCTTCTTGAGCTCTGGGTCTCCTCAGATTCATCTCCAGCACGCTCTTGGTGTGGCATCTTTTGCACTGACCTCCTCAAGACCCAGTCACTCTCTGACTGCCTATTAATTTCTGACTTCACTGTCTATAATAAATAATCGAAAGTGAAGATTCTACCACATTATTTAGTAGAAATTGAAAACCAAGAAAAAGCATTATTCTTACTTTTTTTTTGTTTTTTTCCTTTGGTCTTTTTGAGACAGGGTCTTGCTATGCAGTTCAGGCTGGCCTTGAGCTCACTTTGTAGCCCAGGCTGGTCTCGAACTCGCAACGATCCTCTTGCCTCAGCCTCCCGAGTGCTGGGATTACAGGCGTGCGCCACCACGCCCAACTGTTCTTACCTTTTATAAGCAAATATTTTTATACATTATTATGACATAGAAAAGTTACACTTTTTATGTAGTTTGTGAATTTTTTATTGTTGCTATTCTTTAAAGTATGGCATAGTTAATTATTTTCTTTCACTTAATAGGAAAACTAGATCAAAGGGTAATTAAGGCTTCTCCAAAACACAATGAAAAGTGTTAGAACTAAGGCTAGAATTCTTCTGTAAGGGTAGTGGGCCACCTGCTTGGCAAAAGAAAACAGGGGTTTCTTTGTAGTGACTTGAGCCTGGTGCTTGGGTGCTTGATTCTGATCCCAGCCCTGTTACTTGCTCAGTGTATGACTTTATTAAAGTTACCTTCTCTGTCTTATTTCATTATTTTAAAGTATAGATAATACTGCTTACTTCAGAGAACTGAAGATTTAGAACAGTGAATGGCATATAAATGTAATATGCTTAATATTTATAATAAAAAATAGCAGGATTGATGTTAATTTTATTGGTACCAATATGGTTAACAATAAACATCATAGAAGAACACATGCATGTATAATTTTATAATCTTAGTGGAAGCATCTACTAAGTGAGATTTTTACTATATAATAATTAAGAAACTACACCAAAAGATACCAAAGAGTCTAACAATAAACAGTGATTGGAGGGAGAATTTGTAGCCTGTATCATAAGGCTAATCATGCTTTCTAAGAACACCTAACAAACCATTAAGGGAACACAACCCTCTAGAAAAAGGGAAAGACCCCCCGATGGTAATATCTAAACAGAGGGTCTCAGAGTTAGTTACTACAAGTTGAAGTGGCCCCCACTTTTCATATGGGCAAAGATTGAAATATTCACATTGAAGAAGATGAGGCATTTTTAAGCATTCTTGACAGAAGGATACATTAGTACACCCTTTAAAGAGATCTTTGGCAGTGGTCAATTTTTAAAGCACAAACCCTTTAAATTTCCAGTTTTATTTATAGGCATTTATCTTACAGATTGATTACAGAAATTGACTTCATAAATATAAATAAATTCACCTCTTTAAATATTCGTCAAATAGGATTTAGTAAATAGGGGCTGGGGATATAGCTCAGTGGCATAAGCGCCTGCCTGGCAAGCACAAGGTCGTGAGTTTGATCCCTGGTACCGCAAAAAAAAAAAAAGGATTTAGTAAATAATGGTCTCTAAAATTAAATCATATAGGATTTTTAAAAAAACAATGAAGACACATAATGGTAACACAGAACAATATGTGGGATATATTAAGCAAAAAGGCAACTTGTAAAATTTTATTAGGCTTTTAGTTGTTTAAAACATAAACATGTGCTTACTTGTGCATACCTATATACATCAGTCTAGAAAGAATACACAAGAAACGGTTAAATGTAGGTGTATCTGGGAAGTAGAGTGTCAGCTACCAGAGAAAGGAGGGTATTTTTATTTCTTACTTTCTTCATTCTTCATTGTCTGAA
>NW_004955496.1:675145-717864 GCF_000276665.1 Chinchilla lanigera | reverse complement strand
GTGCTGGGACAAGAACCCAGGCCCTCCTGTGTGCTAAGCAGGTACTGTACTACTAAGCTATAGCCCTATACCCCAAGCCTGTTACTTTTATACTGTAGGAGAGTGCTACAAAAAACTAGACTTCCTTTCATACTGGTTGTATTAGTTGTCCATTGCTGTGTAACCTAATACCCTAAAACTTAGTGATTTAAAACAGCAAATACTGTACTTGTGGTTCAGTGTCTGAGAGACACTAACTTGGGAGCAGCCTAGCTGGGTAATTCTAGAATCAGAACCTCTCATGAGCTCATAGTGGAGCTCTTAGCTGAGCTGTTGTCTGTTCTGCTTGAAGGTTGCATGTGAGCGCATGCATGTGGTTGTGGACAGGTCTCTATTTCTTTTTGACCACTGTGAGCTGTTCCCACCCCAGGGCCTTCCCCACAGGTCTCTTCACAGCTCGGCAGCTTTGTGCTCTACACTGAGAAACGTGAGAGAAAGAGCCCCAAAGTGGGGGCCTGGGCTAACCTTGAAGTGCTGTGGTCATACAGACAGGTCCTGGTATGTTGTGACCAGAAACTGCGTAAGGGTATGCAGAGCAGAGGTGCAGGCCAGGGCCACAGTGGTCTGTAAGAGTGTATGTTGTATTTCTTGTCTTACTTTGCAGTTATGGAGAAGAAAATTAATCAGCTTCACATTTGGGTGTGGGCCATCTTTTTGTCCATTCTATAATTAATGGTTGGCTTTTTTTTTCAGGTCCGGCACAGAGTCAGATGCAGGTCCCATCTGGGTATGGACTGCATCATCAAAACTATGTTGCTCCCTCGGGACATTACTCCCAAGGACCTGGGAAGATGACTGCATCGCCACTGGATGGCCAGTGCAATGATTACTACTCTGGTCTCTATACACTACCAGTACAGAAGCTGGCACCCCCAAGTGCAGCCAGCCATGCAGGAGTGCAGCAGGTGTACTGCGGGGGTTCGCCCGCACCCCCTCTGCTGGGGGCCCCACCGGGACCAGTCCCAGGAGCCGCCTTGGCAGCATCCCACGTGTACACGAGTGCCTCCCAGCCATACCCCTCGTTCGTGAATTACTACAGTAGTCCAGCTGTCTACACTGCCAACTCCTCCGCCGCCTCTCAGGGATTCCCTGCTACTTGTCATTACTCGGTGTCAACTGTTTCTAATGCTGTGCATCCCAGTGTTTCCTATTCTTCTCTGCCTCCTGGTGACCCCTACACACGAGTGTTTACCTCACAGAGTGCTCCAGCGGCTGGGCCAGGTAGAGAGGGTTCATTTCCTGGTCAGAGCACAGCTCTGAGCCATCCGTCCACACTCGCTTCTCCTCCGTCTCAGCAGCACCACCAGCAGCAGAGTCTTTCAGGATACAGTGCCCTGTCGTGGTCAGCGCCAGGCCTTCCGCCCGCCCAGGACAGTCTCGCCCGAAACCACGCAGGACCCTTGGCCTCAGCCAGCAACAGCCCTGCAAATCCCGGTAGGTTGACTGACATGCTCACCAATGCGTGGATCAGAATTAGTCAGAGCTGCTGTTTTTGTAAAGGTAACAGACGGCGAAACCTAATAGGAACATTGGGAGTTAGTGTGTCACTGCAATGCATTTGCTTTGTTTGTTGTGATACTTTGTAGACTTCCCTTGAGCCCTTACCCTTACCGTTCAGTTTAGCTGCGAAACCATCTGCCTTGGTTAATCTAATTCCTTGCCATGGTTGGGCTCTCAGTGTGTTGATAGGTCCTGTGCCTCTCCAGTAGATGTCTTTAATGTGGCTAGGATACAGGGTACCTTGGGGATGTACCTTGCTGGCTGCTGCTTTCTTTTTTTTGTGTGTGTGTGTGTTTTTGAGGCAGGGTCTCACTATGCAGTTCAGGCTGGCTTTGAGCTCACTTTGTAGCCCAGGCTGGTCTCGAATTTACAAGGATCCTCCTGCCTCAGCCTCCCGAGTGCTAGGATTACAGGCGTGCGCCACCACGCCCGGCCTGCTTTCTCTTCTATGAGTTCAAAATGGATAGGTGTTTTCCATACCGAGCCCCCGACACAGAAAAAATGAAGATCTGCCCCATGACACTGGCTTCCCTAAGTGGGCCTCCGTGGAGATTTTTACAGATCTGTTTCCTACACATAAAAGCTGTTTTCTCATTCTAAATTGGTAAATTAGGATGAAGAATAAGGAAGGAGGAAGTAAGATGCATGGAGAGTGCCCTGGTAATTACAGTTCCTGACTTTGCTAAACCAAGATGTGGTTATGTGTGTGTAAAAATTACATGTGTAAGATATAGTAGTACCACAGTTCATGATCTTAATTCTTTCTACAATTCTGATGGAAAACTAAAACAGATGCCTGTAATCCCAGGGAGGCTGAGGCAGGAAGATTACCATCCTGGGTTACATAGTAAGTTCAAGGCCATCCTGAACTACACAGCAAGACCCTGTTTTGGGGGGAAAAAAAGAAGAATTTATGTTTCCCTGGGGTGGTCTATTTAACTCACCTTGCAGGCTTGAATTTGACATAGTATGTCCTTGAGCTGAATGAAGATGCATGTAAACTGGTAAGTATAAAACTGATAGTGTGCTGGATGATGTCCTTAGACTGTTTCCTAGTATCCAGGTAGGCATATGTCAAGCCATATGATGTGGAACGATAGCCTTCCCTAGACTTTTAGATTATTTTAAATAGGAGCTTTAAGCAGCGCATGGCACACCTGTAATCCCAGCACTCTGGAAAGCTGAGGCAGAAGAATCACAAGTTGGAGCCCAGCCTGGGCAATTTAGAGAGTTGGGGAGACCCTGTCTCAAAATAAGAAGTTAAAGGAGATGGGGCTAGGGATATAGCTTGCTGCAAAGGCCCTGGGTTCAATCCCCCATACTACCAAAAAAAAAAGTTAATGAGTTCATAATCAGAGTAAAAAAATTTAAATGTGATCTCATTTGTTTCTTTAGGAAAGAATATTAATATGTTTATAATTCAGTACAAGAACTTCTATTTATTTTATTAGAAAGTTTACTCCAAATATATATGTCTTGGGTGCTGTGTTTAACGTTAGCTTAGGCTGCTGTTTAAAAAGCCATTTCATTAAAACATTTTAAAATTACAAACTGTCCCTGTAGGTGAATCTCTGATAAAATTAAGTAATGCTGTATGCAATTATAGTCAGTGGTTAAGTACAGAAACTCCTCTTTGCTTGAATATGTGTTTTGGGATATAAAAATAGCCATTTTTGACAGCTGAATGAATACTGAAACTGTATTCATTAAAACTCATTTCAGGGCCAGGGATGTAGCTCAGCGGCACAGTGCCTGCCTAGCAAGCTCGAGGTCGTGAGTTCGATTCCCAATACCAAAAAAATAAAAAATTTAAATAAATAAATAAACCTCATTTAAATGAATGTTTTATTTAAACTTACTTTCTTAATTTATTATTACCTGTTTTGAAAAGCGTATGATTTTTAAAGTTATCAAGATAAATCTTCATACCATAATGAATGATTTTAACAGAAAAAAATTATTTTGAGAAAAAAATTTTGACTATTTCTTGCTTGAATAGGAATCACATATTGTTAGCATATTATAAAATAGTACCTCGTTAGTGCAGTTTTATTGTATACAATTTTATACAAGAACCATTTAAAAAGCTATAGTACTTGTGTGAAATAATGAACGCTAATACAGTCTTTGTGTAGAAGCCCATCGTGTACCTGACTTCTAAGGTACAGTCACTGATAAGTTCAGTGTCTTTGCGAAAAGCAAAATAAGTCCTCTGCAGGAGATGATTTTCTGATGAAGCAATATTAGTTAGAAATGAATTAGACTGCCGTATTGGATAGATGGTCATGAAAGGCACATATAGGATAGTGCAAAAGATTGTTTACAGCTTTGGAAACTTGGTAAGATTGCAGTTGTGAGATGGAAGTAACATAACTGCTCCCTTGTACTCCTGTTCCTTCCGTTTTGAGACCTGCTTTTCAGTCTTCTTGTCTTATCAGCATTGTACCCAGCACATGTGCTCCTCCTCTGGCTTGGAAGAGGAGAGCTCCCTCTTCATGTGCACCTTCTTCTTCACTGTCAGTTCTCAACTGGGTAGGTAGGTGAGATAAATTTGTAAAGGGGAAGCACACACTTGGTCCAGGCTGCAGCCACCGAAAGTCTGTCTGCAAGGTGGTGCACTGTGAGATTTGGGTTTTAGAGCTTTGATGGATCAGCCGTGTGGTGGAGACCTGGAGCAGTCAGAGCAGGTAGAAAGAATTACTGTGGTGACTGGGGCTGGGATTTTTTAGACAGATGACAGAGATGACTCCAAAGATCTGTTGATCGTACAGTGCATTAAGGAAAAGGAAAGATAAAAGATGACTTCAAGTTTCCAAGTTGAAGCATTTGAGTGAGTGATTGTACTGTTAACTGAGAATTTATGTGATCTCTTTTAGTTTCTAAAGAAGTTTGTCCACAACTGCTTAAGATAGGGTTTATTTTTATATCATTGACTCAGGCTTTTTTTGTCCAGATACCCAGTCCTCACATTTTGTATGAGGAAATGAGTTTGACAGAGTTGCTGAGAGCAAACCAAAAAACTGCCTAAGTTATCAAAAAAAGATAAGAGAGATTTATTCTGTATCAGGATTTTTACCCTCCTCTATGTTCCATGAACTGCATGGCAATTCATTTTGCGCAGTGGCAGTCACGGGCCAGTTTCTTCTGTAGTTCCCCTCTGAAAGCCATGACTTTGTTCCAGTTAGCATGTGTCTCCAAGTTTTCTGGGCTGGGCTCAGATCTGGGACCCTTCTGCTTCAGCCTCCCAGAGTGCTGGCATCATATATAGCCATGTGCCCCTGGACCTATTCCAAATATGATTCTTATCTCCACCGAATTTGTAATCTACTCAGAGAAAGCAGTTATAAACAGAAATGAATGTGAAATGGCTCTTATTTAAAGGTCTTGAAAAGGGCTTTTGTTACTTGGAGAGATTGCTTCAAGCACATTTGGCCTGTTAGCCCTGAAGTTTAGGGAAGGCTTCCCTGAGGGAGGGGTTTTGGTTTTTTGTTGTTTTTGTTTTAGTTGCAATCTGAAGGATGAAATCTCCATGTATAAAATAAATTGTGGGTGAAATAAATACTTAAATGCAAACAGGTGAAACTTTGAAGTTCTTTAGAGAAAATATTAGAGACTTCCTCCAGAACCTTGAGTAGGTAGGATTTCTTAAAGAGGATACCATGAAGGATAAGCATAACAATCTTCACTTTCTAACGAAGAACTTTTCATCCCTGAAAATATAAAGACAAAAAATAAATAAATAATAAAGAGAGGTGTAAACTGGGAGAAAAAGTAATTTTTGGTATTTTTCTGTAATAAACAAGTAGCACGTACAAATTAAGACCAGCAACTAAGAGAAGAGTCACAAGACTTGACACAAAAGATGAAATGAAAACACATTCACCCTCATTAACAATCAGCAAAAAGCAGTTTAAAACTAAATGGAATCTGTTTCTATAGTTAGCATCAGATTTGTAAAAATTTGAAAGCCTGATAGTACTAAAGGATGGTGAAGGTGTGAAGTAACAGGAAACCTGTTGCTAAGAGGTTATATTGGGTCGGTCTGTTAGGCAGATGAGACATTAGTGAGTGGAAGGTGACCACACTCTAACATGCACCTGTCCCACTTCTGTATACAGCCTCATGGAAGTCTTCCTCAAGCTCTGTGCATGAGTTTTTTTACCGAGAGTCTTAGGAAACTGCAAGCACCGAGTCTCCTGTGACCTGGCCAAAGGATCCTGCATCTCTAGTAAATGTTGTGTCAGGCATTGCTCATGTGCAACTACACTTTGAGTAGAAGGGCCCCAGAGCACCACTTCCTGTCTTTGATGTATAGCAGCTGTGGGAGATGTAGCCTTTGTCTGAGGTGCTGGTCACAGAGGCCCAAACCCCTTTATGCAGGCTGCTCTGCCGCAGAGCTAAAGGATTGCCGTTTCTCACCACCACCCCTACAATGTTGGCACGTTGTACTCCGAAACCAGGGTATTTGCACCAAGGAATGTTCACAGCTACACTGTGTGTGCAAACAGAACTCTTAGAAATACCCTCAAGGTCCATTTAGGGTAGAATGGATAAATTATTTTTACAGCAGACTTTTGAAGAGCAGTGAAGATAGTAAAGATGCCAGTGAGTCCCAGAAACACAGTGTAGGGAGCTGTGGAAGAATACATGTAGTATGCTGTGGTTATGGAGTTTAAAAACCAGGGAAAATGACCTTCAGGGCCCCCTGTCTGTGTGGTAAACTCTTTACAAAGAGAGCAAAGGAACAATAAACACAGTTGAGGGCAGAGAGGGCCAACTTCCCTGAGGAGCACTTCTTAAGTGCCGAGGGGGTCCAGGGGCTCCAGAGGGCTTGTCCAGGGGCTACAGAGCTCATGAGTATTTTTATCTCTGCTTTAATGTGCATGTGCATATGTATATATACACTTACAGGTGCATATACTTGATCTTAGATGATTATGTCTTAGTTTGCACCTGTATATGCCTAGGTATTTTCATTTACTTTGTGTTGTGGTGATGGAATGCAGGAATCTTAGTCTCGTTAGGCAAGCCTTCTACCAGTGAGTGACATCCCCAGCCCACGTTATATATTTCTGTTGTCAGTTATATTTGCAGTTGTAAGGATGTCATTAATGTATAACTGATTTAAAACTACATTGCATGGTTCTGTGGGTTTGTTGGGCAGTTCCACTGCTGGCTGGCTGAGGCTCCTTTATGTGACTTCATTGAGCTGGGGGTCATCACCAGGGTAGAAGACCCTGGAAGCTTCCCAACAGACCTAGCAGTTGGTGTGCACTCTTCCCAGGCCCCTGTGTTTTTCTCCCTAGACTGGATCTGCTTCCATGCATGAAAGTTCTGCAGTCTTTCAGGAGTGGGAAGGTGTCAGCTGCAAAGTCTCTTCAAACCCTGTGTCTGGGCCATGCACTCTTTTACTTCTACCACAACCTGTTGCTTAAAGCCAGCCACGAGATTATTTCCAATTCAAAGGGTGGAAAATAGAATCCACCTTGTTGAAAGGAACAGCAAAATATTGTGATATTTTCAGTCTCCCACAGTGAGAGTCTGCTTACTCAGATTGATGACACAATTAGTATGTTTAGGTTCCCTTTCTTCATTTCTCTTACTTCATTTGCACTCTAGGACACACAGTGTAACACATTTTGCTCTGTCCCCATATTCATACATTTGTTTCAGTCTTAGACCTATTTGTTTATATGCATGCCTATGTATATCCTTGTATGTATGTACATATATGTGCCTATATTTGTATTTATTCAGCATACTGTCACCATTTGCCATTTCTCTTTTGCCATCCTTTGGTTGGGTAGTCTTGAAGATTATCCTGTAGGTCAGTGTTTTCAACCAGGGGAGGTAATTTGAACTATCACAAAGGCTGCTCTGAATTGCATGTACTTTGTTTCAGAAGTCTAGCCTAGTGTTGTAGTGAGGCCTTTGCTTAGTTACATGTGAAATAGGGCATCTGGTTAGAAGCAGAGAATGAGTAATGGGAGTTGACAGTGCAGAATGAGATCAGAGCTGATACTGGAAGCACTTGAGGACTCCAGGACTACGTTACTGCAGTCTGGTAACCTCTGGTCGTCTTACTGGAGACACTGTTGCATGGTACATAATTAACAGTAGTGGTCATCTGTAAGGAAATGCTGTTTGGTGTTCATTTTGTCTAAGAAGGTAAGAAGCTATGAAATATTTTGGGAAAATTGACATGAAAAATTATTAAAACAGTTGGTCAGTAGTTTTCAGGTTTTTGTAAAGTCAGGTCTTTGGACCACTTACTCCTCTCCATAGGCAAGATAAATATTCTCCAAAACTTTAAATAAACTTCATTTTGTTAGTGAGTCTTTTAATATATTTCAAATTTGTTGCTGTGCATAAAGTAGTTTCTTGTCTCCAGTTGCAGACTCTCCAGCTGGTTCTGGCATGCAGAATGTCCCACCGCCCAGGTCCATCCCCACTGCTCTGCCGGGAGCCCCATCAACAAGAGCGCCTCCTGCTGGGAAGCACCCCCGGGAGTCGGTGGCCTTGGGTGCTCAGCCACCAGAGCTGCCACCACAGAGAGGTACTCAGATGTCTGCTCTCCTCTGCGTGCCACACACAGCCCGGTAGCTGATTTTAAAAGGCCAAATCATATAAGCATAATTCATAGAAAACAAAAATGATTTATAGCATCAGCCCAAACATAACTGTCTTCTGTATATTAACTTCCAATTTTGTTTATAACTATGTATTTTATATAATTGCCGCTAAAATTTACATAATGTTTTATACTTTGCTTTTACATTTACTAAATTATATGCAGTTCTTCATATATTCTGTAATGTTTTTAGCCACTTTCATAACTTAGTAATCCATTGTTGTACCACTCTGTGATTTTCTAATCCATCCCTGTGTCATGGGACATGTATTTCCTTTTTCTTTTTAAAGGTCACTATAAATTTTTTTTTTGATCAAGCAACCAAGATTTTCCTATTTAGTGAATCTCCATGTTGTATTTGATATTTCTGTGCTTGTTGTTATTATTATTTTTTTGGTACCGGGAATTGAACTCAAGACCTTGTGCTTGCCAGGCAGGCGTTGTGCCACTGAGCTATATCCCCGGCCCTGCTTGTCATTATTGTTAATAGAAACTATCCTTTGATACAATTTTGGGAAGAAGGGAGGGTGAAAATGAAATTGTGGCCCCACCTTTGGATCATTGATTAATTTGCTTAATATCCTTAAGTAAGTGATAAAATGTGTTACGTTGATCCTTTTCCCCTATATTGTCTTTTTTTTTTTCCTTCTTTAATAGGTTTGTTTGTTACTTTCTGTATGGCTCAAACTTCAAAGTATTCATGTTTCAGGTCTTGTATTTTTTCTTTTGACCAAAGGTAACTGAACTGTTTCCAGGTATCTATAGTTCATGTTTTTAGAGCAATCATAGTAATATTTTAAGGCCTATACTCTGTGTACTGACAACCTCCAACTTTGAGAATAAAGGACCCTTCTGTTCTGAAGCTCAGAAAAAGTAAAAGCAACATAAATTCTTAGACTGGCCTGGCAGTTTGTATCTGCTGAGCATTTGTGTGGTCAGCAGAGGGCTTTCTATCAATTGATCAGATTATACATTGTAAATGTTCTTGTTTTTAAAAGAAAACCAACTGCAGCACTAAGAAGTGTTGATTGATTCTCAGAAGCTGGTGGGTATACTGTGAATAGAACCTAGTGCTTAAAGCATTTGCCAGCAAAGTGAGGTAGAGCTGGTAAAAATGCTTTATCATGAGCAAGAAAAACTTAAGGGTAAATTAGAACCCTAACTAAATGAATGGTACCTTTTTCATATCTTTCTTCTTTAGTGAGGGTTGTCTTCTATTTCTTATATAGCTTGTATATTTTGACCCTTTACATTTCTCCTGCTAACTTCTTTCTTCCAATTCTCTGACCATCTTGCTTTACATACCATCCTACCATCTTACTGTAGATAGCTTTTTGAAAATCTCTTTGCCAGTAATCACAATTATTCCCTTTTTTACTAGTACAATAGATTTTGGAGAAGGAGCTACTATTCATGGAGCACTTAGAATGTTCCGCAAATCCCCATATTAATTCCATGACATAGATATTACCCCTGATTTATAGATGAAAAAGTTAGATTCACAGAGTTTAGGAACCCCAAGACTACACATTAATTACTACCAGAGCAGAAGTTTCTGAGTCAGACCTATCTTGTTCTCTTCCTATAAGACTGATTTGTTGTTGAGTCTTAAAAAGCCCAGGATTTAACGAAGATAAGCTGCTTAAGTAACAGAAAATACTAGCGATGTGAGTTGTAGTTTTTATGGTTCCTTTTTAAGTAGCTTGACTTCTTAATGTTCTCTTTGCCTTGGCCGAATCTGGGGACAGAGGCTGATGGTTTGTGTCAGTCCCAACTACCAGGACTGATTGTGTAAGTGGTGTCCCTCACCTGCATGAGGGGCCTGCCCTTTCTAGCTGTGCCCTCAGCCCTGTGTAGGAAGTGTGTGGGCCTGGAGGGGGGCGCTCAGATATGAGTGCACTCTGTCCCCACGTCCTTGGTTTCTGTGTCTGGATTTAATCTATAGGTGGAAAATGTTCAGGGGAAAGCATGTCTGTACCAAACATGTATAGACTTTTTCTTGCAATTTATTTTCTAAAGCACTATACCATAATGAGCATTTATATAGCACTGACTTTGTATTAGGTGTAGTGTGTAATGTAGAGAGAATTTAGAGTCCCAGGAGGATGCGTGTAGATGATATGCAGCACTGTACTGCTCTGCATGGTGGACTCAGTCTGCAGGGCTTCTGATATCCCAAGGGTCCTAGCACAGATCCCTGGTAGATGCTGAGCTAAAGCTGTGGTTAAGCATATGAGTTGGCCAGGATGGGGCAGGCCTGGAACCTGTGCTCAGGAGACTTAGCCCAGCCTGGACAGTGTGGGGACTGAGCCACTATCTCAAAAGAAAATCAAAGGGCTGGGGATGTAGTAGCTTAGTGGCCCTTGGTTCAGTTCCCAGTACCAAAAACAAAAGAAAGCCCAGAGTAGTTTTTTTATCTTCTAGCTACAAAGGTACCCTTATTAAAGCAAAACATTTTTGGTAAATGGGGTAAATTTTGCATTTTACTTGAGTATCCCCTCCAAAAAAAAATACTTAAAAACATAGCTGGGTATGGTAGCACTCACCCGTAATCTCAGGGCCAGGAGGCTGATGCAGGAGAATCACCTCGAGTACGAGCCAGCCTGGAAACATAGACCCTATCTCAAAAAAACAAACAAACTATTTAACTATGAGGGCATTTTTCAGATGGATATCTCATGTTTTTTATAAAAAATTTAATGGTTGAAATAGAATATGTTGACTTTTTAAATAAAGATGTTGAGCTGGGTGTGGTGGTGCACACCTGTAATCCCAGCATTCGGGAGGCTAAAGCAGGAGAGTTGCTACGAGTTCAAGGCCACCCTGGCCTGTTTCATCAGTAACAGTTCCTGAAAATCTGAACTCTTGAATTAAAATTGAAAAAAAAAACATCTAACTGTCATAAGGGGTCAGTTCCTTAAGATCAGGTTGCTTTGTTTCCAGTGCAGCTGTATCCAGGGAACAGTGCAGATGCACGGTCCCAAGGGTGTAGTCTCCAGGACGGTTCACCTTGCAGGTGCTACAGAGGCAGCTGTCTGAGGTGAATGTGCTTTTGAGTCTCATCCCCTGCCATTGAGCTAGAGCCTTGCACATGCTAAGCCAGTGCTCTGCCACTAGCTACACACACACACCTGCTCTCAGTATTTTGGGAGTATTACCAGAGCTCTCCATTCATTGTGTCAAGTTCTATAAAATGAAAGTGTTTGAAGTGTTCCTTTTATTATTTATTTAGTTAGTTTTTTGATATAAGGTATTGCTGTGCATTCCAGGCTGGCCTCCAACTTGCCATGAAGCCCAGGCTGGCCTCACACTTAGTGATCCTTCTGCCTCAGCTTCCAGAGTGCCAGAATTTTAGGTGTATGCCACCATGCCCTGCTCTGTGAAGTGTTTCTTGACTTTTATATTATTAGATTCATCCCTTAGAGGCCCTGGTTATGACAGTGAATTTGGATGTAGATTTACTGTCCCTCTGGGGGTGGTAATAGGTAAGTCCTCTGGGTCCATTTTATGCAGCGAGTTCCAGGATGGGCTCTAGGAGAGATCCCTTTACCTCAAAGATAGGAGTTTCTCAAGCATAGGTTCTGGTTCTTGGAGAGATTGAGCAGAGGCGCTTGTGGAACCTCTTATAACCATTTGTGTTTTCTAGAGTAAGTGATGCGACTGTCAGCACTTGGTGGCCATAACTCCCATTTGATATAGTCTGTGTGAGTTGCACACAGCCTAAAGCAAGGTGCTTGAATATGGAGTGATTATTATTCTGGAGCTCTTACTGTTCCTCTGTGGAATAAACAAAAGTGTCATATTCTCATTTTTTAACAGGCTTACATGCATAGGTACAAGTAAGCCAAGTTCTGAGCATAAAGCCACAGTTAAAGAATGGATTAAATCTTGGCAAGCCAGGGATATAGCCCAGTGGCACAGTGCCTGCCTGGTAAGCACAAGGTTGTGAGTTTGATTCCTGGTACCAAAAAAAAAAAACTTGGCTAAAGTGCCAAGCATCTTTTTAAAAAGATTGTACTTACTTGCAGGAGAGGAAAATTTGGACATGTTGGGTGGCACTTTGATAACCACAGTATAAAGCAAAATGCTATTACAGTGGAATGACATCTCTGACTTAGTCACGGGTTCTTAGCCATTAAGTAGTTGCTATATAGTTTTTTTATTATTACATAACGATCTTATTTGCTTCCAGTAAACCATTGGATGCTTTTATTAGAATTGAAATAAATGTTTTCATTCACCAAATCTGGATGAGAGGAAAATATTGAGAAAGCACTTCATTTTTAAATAAGTTCTTAAGTTGAAGAAGAGTTTCTTTGCCAGAAAACCTTTTACCTTTCATCTGTTTAATCATAAACTTTATATTTAACCTAAGGTCTAACACTAGTGAAATTTTCATTTTAACTAGGCTTTTGTTAGAGGAACATGCCACTCTGAGTTTGGAAGGTATCAAATTTATTTCTTGTAATGCCTGAACTTATTTTATTGAGTGTTACTTTCTCAGATGAATTTGTGATTACGGCTGCTGTATCTATATTTTAAAGCGTTTTCAGCAAAGCTAGCAGACTTCCCATGACATTTTTTGGTCATAGTGAGAAGATATTTACTCATCTCCAGTTTAACAAGGCTCTTTTTTTTTTTTTTTTTTTTGTAAATACGCACTGTAAATGGAGAACAATGCCAATTATAGTTCTTCAATTGTGATTCTTTTCTGTTATGGAAACTGAGTCACCATCAAGGTGGCAGTGGAGGAAGGAAGGTCCCAAGCAATCAGGTGTGTTCTCTGTTTTGTACAAATTGAGCTCAGTTGAAATGCTCACTGCCCGCCATAGAGCAGTCTTCCCAGACATGTACCGCAGGGACCCTGCAGTCCAAGCAGGTAAATGTGTACAGAGCTCAGCAAAAGGTTAAGACCATCATGCAGTTTCCTGAATATTATCAGTGTTGTACATGGTACTGTTTCTTATGCTTAAAGCAGTTAGTTCATATTAAAGCTGCTTTTACTAAACTGCTTTGCAGAGATTTTCTAACAGTTCTAGTTTTTTTTACAAATTTGCTAATATTAATATGCATGCTGGGGTGTTCTTTGGAATGTCAGAATTCCTCTCACTTTTAATGCAATGTCAAAGTTTATTTCTCGTCTTTCCTGTTGGTTTGACTCTTGTGTTTGTGCTTTCCACTTTACAGGCATGCAGTATGGTGACTATGTTAATAATCAAGCTAGCTCCGCACCGACTCCCTTGTCATCAACTTCCGATGATGAGGAAGAGGAGGAGGATGAGGAAGCAGGTCTGCTTTAGCTTTACACCAGTTTTTGATCTTTCTCCTACTCAAGTTTTCTTTTATTTCTGTAGTCTTTGCCTTTTAAAAAAGTATCTGAAGATTTCACATGATAAATCTACTTGGTTTGGGTTATAGAAGGTTGGGTCACTTGAAATGAGGAATTTGTTTTGATTTTTCTCCTCCTTTGATTTTTACCTTTTATAGGCGATAGGATACCTCATTCATGATAGCAGATATCTTTCTTCCTTCAGAAATGCATTTACTTCTCCCACGCCATGTGCCAAGGAATAAGCCCTGACTAAAGTTCAGGGCTGCTGGCTGCTCTGACCCCTTTCTGAGCAGTGTTTCTGCTTTGCATGCTTGTTTATGCTAATGAGAATGAGCCATGTGGTTTTTGTAATAGTGCTAAAGAACTAGGACAAAGTTCTGTGAGGTCTTCTTGGCTCTCCCATGTACTTAGAAGGCTCTGAACTTTCAGTGATTTTCTTGCACATAAAGTAGCAGTTCTCTCATGTTAATTAAACACATTGTGCATATGCTTATGAGTTGCAGCCAGGTTAACACCTTTTTCTGCCTTCATGAGTGGAACACTACTGAAAATTAGGCAGTGCAGTTTCCCCATTAACTGACAGTTTAAGAACAAACCAATAAATGTTGATATTTCAAGTTACTATTAGTAACTAAGATTTTCTGCCTATTATTTTTATTATTAAAGGGAAGATTCGCTGTGTAATCTATTTAGTAAAGTTTCTATTTCGTGTGGATTTAAAAAATATTGCAGCCTTAATACATGATTTGAGAAGATAAAAGTAGAGGGTTTCAGATAGCAAGTGATTTTTTTTTAAGTTCAGAGCAGAAATTTTAAATAATTTGCTACTTTAACATCTGAAAAGATACAGAAAGACTGAAAGAAGTTCCTTTGTGTACCTGACGTGATAAAGCATTTTGCCTTCTGTGCTTTGCAGTTTCCTTCATGTGTTGTTCCTGCACTGAGCAGTGATGCTCGGATCCCTGACACACAGCCCACCATGCAGTCTCACAGCTGCCTCAGTTTTGTCTCTTACAGCTATTTTCATGGTCTGGGGTCTGGCATGGTCTGGTCTGGAATCAGTTGTGATGTCTGTTTAGGCTCCTTCAATCTGGAATAATCCCTTAGCCCTTTCTTTCCTCAGCTTGATATCTTCAGAGAGTACATAGTACAGTAAAATACTGTAAAGTGTTCCTCAGTTTGAACCTATGTGATATTACTTCATGATTGGGTTTGAATCACATATGCTTGACAGGATGTCTAAAGTCGTCTGTTCTCAGTGCTTCCTATTGTAGGCACATGTTAATTTCTTCCCATATTTATGAGACTAATTTTAATCATTCAATTATGGCCGTGTCTGCCAGATTTCTCCACTATAAAGTTACTATTTTTTCCATGTTAAAATTAAGTAATTTGTGTGAGTCTTTGAGACTGAGTGAGTATCCTTTCTTTGTCAAACTGTTGCTCATTCCTTGTGGCATTCATTGATGATTTGCACTCTCACAGTCCTGTATTGATGAGTTGAAGTTTCATGAAGAAGATTCATTGTTTAGCTTAGTTAGCCTTGATTTGGCCAGACCTAGCATCTTCAGGCTGGCTTTGTTGTCTCTGTAAAATGTTACTTTAAGGCTACAGTAAATGTTCTAAACTCATCTTGGACTTCCTCTGTGCAGTCCTGGAATGAGCTATTTCTCCAGGGACTCCTGGTTCCTTTATTAGAGAAAGGTATTTTGGAGCCAGTATCTAAAAGCAGTGTGCGCAAAACTTAGCTGAAATCTGAGAAAAGACAATTTGATCAGTCAAGAAGTTTTGTTTTGTTTTGTCTTTCTCTCTTTTGTTTGTAACACTGTTTTGGGGGTAGGGGGGAAAAAAAGACAATGAGGAACATTCCTAAGCCTCTTGCTGTCTATGCAGTGTACACCTGCTCTACCTGAGTAGTTTTAATAGTAGCCCCACAGAGTGGGTTTTATTAAAGATTGTACCAATGAGGAGCAGCTCATTAAGTCCCTATTTTCCTTCTGAACTACTAAGTGGTGGGCATGGAGATGGCTGACATTTTTTCCTGTATTTTATGCAAGCTAGGAGGAAAGGGGTAATATTGTAAGTATAATAGTTTTCATTCACCCCTGTGGTTTGGCTTTTAGAGAAAGAGCAGCGAAGCCTTTTCTAAAAGGCTTTAGTGCTTTCTAATACTTTCCCCCAACTTTAAGGATTGTGAACTGTTCTTTTGATCTATCCCTTCTTGCCCCTCTCCCTCCTTAGCTCCCTTCCTTCCTCAGATTTTGCACCCTTTTTTTCTCTTTTCCCTTTACTTTTTCTAAACCATGATGGAGCCAGTAAAAAAAAAACGAGGGAGAAAAATCTTCCCAAGTACAGTGTGCGTGCTCGTCCTGGTTTGCTCTCAGCATTCTGGTGGCAGAGAGGAACTGAGGAACTTGAAGCCAAGGGTTAACAGTGTGATCATGGGCAGAACTAAACAGGCTCACACACTGAAAGCAGTGCCAGCTGAGAGCCTCTCTAATCTTAAAGCCTCAAATCTGAAAAACATTCTCAGTATCAACACCCTGTGCCAAAAACAACTCCATCTAAACTTTGTAGCTCCCCACCAAACCCAGGTGCACTAGAGTTTATGAAGTGACCCTTAGGCTGTGTGTGGAAGGTGTGTATGAAACATCAGTGAACTTGTACTTAAACTGGGATCCCATCCCAAAGACATTTCGTTTGTGCAAATATTTCAAAGTAGAAAAATCAATCTGAAATACTCCTGGTTCTAAGCATTTTGTGGGGTTTTGTTTACTTGTTGTTTTTTGGTTTTTTTTTTGTTTTTTTTTTTGTTTTTTGTCTTTTTGAGACAGGGTCTCGCTGTACAGTTCAGGCTGGCCTTGAGCTCACTTTGTAGCCCAGGCTGGTGTCAAATAATAATCCTTAAGGATTGTGAACTGTTCCTCCTGCCACAGCCTTCCAAGTGCTGGGATTATAGGCGTGCTTGCCATGCCTGGCATCCAAGCATTTTGGATAAGGAGTACTGAGCCTGTTTTGGTTAGTAGCATAGTTGGAACATTGGTACAGGAGCATAGCTTCTGGCCTCCAGCTGTGTGTGGGAAGGATACAGATATGGTATCATCACAGTGCGGCTTGAGAAGTATAGTAATTTAGGGTGGAGACCAATGCCATATCACAGGAAAGTACATGATTTTCCACAGGCACATGGAGAAGGTCCACAAGGCTTTTGAATTTGAAGGGTGAATAGGGAGAGGCCATGTGGAGAAGGGAAAGCTAGGCAAACAGACCACCACGTGCCATGCACAAACATAAGTCACACAGTGATGGCGAACCTTTTAAAGCTTTCATGATAACAAAAAGCCCACTGTGGCAAGTGTGCCATAGGTTCGCCACCACTGTACCCATCTACCGGGTGGCCGCACTGAGGTAGAGGGTAAGCAGTAGAGGGAATGTGAGGAAAGCAGACGAAAGACAAGTATAAGCCACTGTATAAAGTCCTTTTGTGAGGGCGTTTGGAACTTCCTCTCTAGGATGGTGAGAGTGCAGATGTTCTGAAGCATTTCAGAATGTGAATGTACACAGTTCCTAGTTATTCTGTGTGTGTGTGTGTGTGTGTGTTTCTGTACAATTCTGTTTGGTGTTGGCGGTGGTGGCATGACCTAAGTTTAACTCTGTTTACTCAGTCTAGTCTAGTGGTTTATCATGAGTTTATAATTGCTGTATTTTTTTTTTTTTTTGATACTTCAGCAGGTACAGAATAGAGCTTTGCACTTAGTCTTTTCTTCTGAAAGTGAATTTTAAAATAAATGAGCAGATTTTGTTGTATATGGTGGCATATACCTGTAATCCCAGTACTTGGGAGACTGAAGCAGGAAGATTGCTGCAAGTTCAGGGTCAGCCTGGACTATATAGAGAGACCCTCAAAAAGAGAGGTCTCAAAAAGAGAAAAATAAGTAAAATAAAATGAGCAGGTTTTAAATAATTGAAGAAATAAAACAGGATAACTAAAAGTTTATGGCTCCGATAGTACTAAAATGGGCTCTTTTCAGTATCTGCATTCAATTTGACATGAAAGAAGTTAAGTAATTTAATTAGTATGATCTTTGCAATAATTTGATACGTGTAATCTTCTATCTTTGGACTTTATTTTTTTCCAGGAATGATTATTTCTTGATGTTTACATTGTGAACTTCTTAGCTGGTAGTACTGGCACACACGTGTAGCCCAGCACTCTTGAGATACTAAGGCAGGAGGATGGCAAATTTGAGCCCCGCCTAGGCAGTTAGTGACATAGTGAGACTTTGTCTCAAAAAAAGGGCTGAGGAGGAAGCTCAATGTGAAGGCCTTGTGTTCAATCCTCAGTACTGCAAAAAAAAATAAGTTTTTTTCTGAGTGAGAGAATAGCTTAATGTTTTTGTGATAGCTGTATTGGGATATAATTCACATACTCTAAGATTCAGCTATTTATACTGTTCAGAAGTTTTTATATTTTCACGAAGTTTGTCAGCTTCACTACTGGGTAAATTCCAGAACATTTTCGTCACCCAAAATAAAAACCCTGGGTCTTTTCATGGCCACATCCCTCCCAGCAGCATGTAGCTCTAGTCCCCTGGTCTGCTGTCTCAGAGACACATGAAGTGTCTGTAGCTTTGGCCTCAAGGGTCCTGAGGCCTGAGCCCAGGCCTACACGCTGCACTGCTGAGCACGACACCCCCAGCTCAGTTGTGCTGCTTTTGTGGCTGACTTCATTTCTCTCAGCATCTTTTCAAGGTTCATCCATGTTGTAGCATATTTTATTCCTTTTGTTGCTAAAATTATGTATTTAAAGCACCCTTTACACATCCATTTGAGTTGCTTCCTCTTTCTAGCTATGGGAATACTGCTGCTGTGGACGTCTGTGGGGGCAAGTTTTTGTGTGAGTTTATTTTCATTCCTCTTGGGAATTTCTGGACCCTGTGGTAACTCCATACATAAGCGTTTGAGACACTGCCAGTGTTTTCCAGAGCGGCCTCACCATTTCACACATCCTTGAGAATTCCAGTTTCTTCACATCCTTCCCAGAAGTCCCCATTCCCCATCTCTTTGGTTGTAACTGTCCTGGAGGATGTGGAGTGGTAGCTTGTTGCTTTTTCATTTTTATTGCCCTAGTGTGTAGTTCTTTTGAGCATCTTTTCATGATTTGTTGTCCTTTTGCTTACCTTCTATTTTTGGTGGTTTTTTGGGAGGTTTTTTTTGTTGTTGTTTTTGAGGCAGGGTCATACCCAGGCTGTGCTTGAATTTGTAATCCTCCTGCCTTAGCCTCCCAGAGTGCAGGACTGCACCACTGCACCCTTGTTTAACTTTTTTGGAGGAATATCTTTGCCCACTTTAATTTTTTGGTCTTTTTATTATGCATTTGCAAGAATTCTTTATGCGTGGTGGCTACTACACCCTTATTAGATAGATATATTATTTACAAATGTTTCCATCCTTTGGTTTGTATCTCTGGTTTGCACTTTAGAGCACAAACATGTTTAATTTTGTTGAAGTTAGTTTTGCCTATTTTTCTCTTTTATTGCTTCTTTCTTTGATGCCATATTTAAGCACTTCATTGCTTACCCTAAGTTCATGAAGGTTTCTGTGTTCTAAAAGTTATAGTTCTGGCTCTTACGTTTACATCTGTGCTTCATTCCGATTAATTCTAGAGAGGAACAGGTCCAGCTTCCCCTCTGCACATGGGCATATCTAGTGGTTCTGGCTCTAGTTTTTGGAAAGCACATTCTTCCCCACTGAGCTGTCTTGCTAACTCGCTTGGCTTTGTTGAGGTGAAATTCTTACAACACAGATGGACCATTTGAAAGGACAACATTCGGTGGTAGCGTGTGTGTGTGTGCAGTGTTGTGCAGCCACTGCTTCGTCTAGATGTCTAATTTTGTGAATTTGCTAACATGTGTTTCAGTTAACTAGACACAGCTAAAGGTTGTCACCACCCCAGAGACGACTCTGTGGCCACTAGCGGTCGTTTCCCTCTGTGGCACAGCCAACAGGCCGCTGCCACCTCTCCTACCTGACACCTCCTTGTCTGCCTGCAGAGTCAGCATGGGGGCCATGGGTCTGTGGGTCTGCGGCTTTCCTTCCTTCGCTCCCAGGGCGTGCTTGGCTTTGGTCTGTGTCATATTCCTTGCCTCACTACCGAGCAGCTGGCGGCTTCGTTCCTCTGTGGTGGCTCTTGGGGCTTTGGTGCACTTCTTTATAGTCTCTTACGACGGGACTTCCCTGACCTTACACTCAGCTTGCTGCTGTAGTTACAGACTCACAGACACAGGGAGGGAAAGAAAAAAGCCATTCCTTCTCATTCTCTATTAATAGGAGCAGCGTATCCTAAAAAGGCACTTAGTAAGGATTAGTGTCTTCCACTTATTACTTACTTTTATGGCCTTCCTACTGTGTAAGTGCTGTCATATCCACTGTCTCATTGAAGCCCCAGGAGAACATTAAAAAGAAGACACGGGGCATTTTACAACTCATCTTCATTTTGCAGAAGACAGTATTGATGATTGGAACTTCCCCAAAGTTGTATAACAAGGGAGTGGTGCAGTCTGGTGGACCTTTTGCCTTCAAATGATACTATTTGTTGAGAAGAAAATGTTCATAACTTCAGCTCTTATATCCTTAGTACACTTACTCATCATGCTCATCCATAATTATTCAAGGTGAGGCCTGTGCCGATCTTTTTATACCAGAGTTCAAAATCAGCCTAGAGTGTAATACTGATGTTAGAAACCAGAGATAAACTATACCCATGGGTTTTTTATCACTGTAAGATAGTCTTTTCTTTTCAACCTTCATATTTCTAGCATACGGGAGGAGCCATGTGTATTTTCTATTTTATACATCAGTAGGTGCTCTAGCATGTCTACCTAGGATAGTTGTAGATTGCAGAATAAATATTTGTTGAGTGAATGAATGACACAAATACTTGCACGTTCTATCTTTGTGATCTGTCATCAGATTTCATCACAAATCAAATTTTCTCCTAATCTTAATAGTTTTGAATGAACACAAGTAATAAAAAACTTTATATCCTAATACATTTATTAGAGTGTCTTTCATTCATGCTACTGTAGTTTGTTTGTTTGTTTGTTTTGCTTTTTTTTTGGTACTGGGAATTGAACTCAGGACCTTGCACTTGCCAGGCAAGCACTTACGCCACTAAGCTATCTCCCCAACCCAATGCTACTGTATTAAACATGGCAGGTGTTACTTACCGTCCATTCTGCGGATGAATAAGCTGATGGAAGAACCTAGTTACATGCTAGGAAGCAACCCAAAGCATTGGCTCCTCTTCTATGGATTTTTCAAAGAGCTGTGATGTTTCATAAAAACCGTTAAAACAGTTATCTTAAAATATTGTAACGCTGATGACCTGGCCCACAGTTGTAATCTCTACACTCTGGGAGGCTGAGGCAAGATTGCAACCTAGCCTAGCCCACTTAACAACTTAGTGAGACCCTGTCTCAAAACAAAAAAGAAAAGGGTTGAGGATATAGTTCCTTAACAAGGCCCCGAGTTCAAGCCCAGTACTACAAGAAAACAAACGAACATGTTCAGTAGCTTGAGATTTTGTAGAGGTCCTGTTTCATGTGACAGTGCTAATACTTCTGTCAGCCTAGAATATATACTTGTGTGTTTGATGCTGTTAATAATTTAATGTCTGTTCTCTAAGTTACATATGTTGAACTGAACTTTATTCTAGTCATCAGCTTCACATTCATTCTTCCAGCTTTTCTTGTCTGTTGTTATTAACAGATCTTTATGTTTTTTTTTTTTTAATATTCTTAAACATCAGTCATTTCACGGTTGTACTGGAGTCAGGAATTTTTCTAGTTCAGCAAAAACATCTTATTCAAACTTGCCGGTGGCTGCTCTAAGTGCCACTGTACTCTCTGCTCACCCGGTGTTGTGCTTTCCTTCCAGGTGTGGACAGCTCCTCCACCACGAGCAGTGCCTCCCCCGTGCCCAACAGCTACGATGCCCTGGAGGGGGGCAGCTACCCAGGTGATTGTTGTCTCGTGCCTTGTGTTCATTTGAAAGTTACTGGCTGGGGGCTGGGGATTTAGCTCAGCGACAAAAGCGCCTGCCTGGCAAGCGCAAGGTCGTGAGTTCGGTTCCCAGTACCGGAGAAAAACCAAAAACCAAACAAACAAAAAAAAAAAATAAAGAAAGTTACTGGCTGACAGTTGCTTTCAAACATAAACGTATACCACACATAACCAGTAGACTGTCTCTTTAGCTGGAAAAGGGGGCATTTTCCTGGCATTTCTTGGCCTTAATAGTGTTAATTGCCAGCCATAAATATTGTTTCTGGGATGTCTGAGGAGATTTATTATTTTATTTGTGTTATCCTTTACCTTTTTCCTCTTTCTAAAAAAATTTAATAGAGAATAATTTTCTTAATGCCCTAAATAAATTTCATAGTTGTGTTCTCATTGTTTGGTCATTGAACTCCGAATTCCTTGCAGCCAGCCCCAGGGTATGAATAGTCTATGTCTCTTTACAGCTTTGTGGCTCCTGGCTGCCTCTGCCAAGTAAACAGAGTAGCTACTCAGGGTAGATTTTGGAATTGTCCCTTTATCCATGTCTGGAAACAGCTTACTGTTAAATAAGGAGTAGCCACATCACAGGGGTAGCAGATAGTATTGAAAGAATAAATAAACTTTATAATGGATAGTCATACTATATCATCATACTATACGGTGATTCTCCATCTTGCATCGCTGATGGCCTGACAGTCACCTAACAGCCCCCTGCCACCTCTTTTTCTAATGATCTTAACCTTCAGGATGAGCAGAGCCATCGCGGCCTGTACTGTGATAACGATGCTCCATTGTGAAGATGCAGTGGAGCTGTGTGTATTGACTTTGCCCTCAGCGGTACTCGCTATGGATGCACCTGGGTCCTTGGAGAGCTTGAGTCCTCTCAGCTTAGCACAGAGGCCCTTCCTTCCGTAGGGACACTTGAGTAAATGCTTCATCCCCTGGGACTAGAGACTTTTTCTCTAGGAATTAGTGGGTATGTGCATGTGTTTGTGTGTAACAAGTTACACACTGCAATTCAAACCACTACAAATTGCTATTCTCAAAATACTGTAAAAAAAATCACTTCAGACACTAAAAGGTAAACGTTCTAAACTATATAGTGTTTCATGAGGTTGGAATTAACGTGAGGTGAAATGTTCCTTGTGACATAGTTAAGAGATGCCCTTGGAGTCAGGTACAGGTATGTTTGTCTGTATTCATTCATTCAGTCAGCAAATTTTCATCTTTAAATGAACTGTGCTTCAACAGAGTGTGTCACTTTCAGCAAATTTTCTGGGTATTAGTGCAACACTAAAATTGAGATACATAAATAGAATACATGTGAGTGATATTGTTTGAATGTAGCAGTGATATTACATGAATTCAAGATTTACTGTATATCCAGTACTAGAATAAATCCTAGGACTATAGAAATGTATAGATACTCTCCTTTCCTGAAGAGGAAGATCTGGGGAGATCTGAACTCCATGTGTATAGCTCCAGTTTTGTATATCTTATACTGATGACTGTGGTCCTGTTGAGCAATCTTCTACCTAGGTCATCTCGCCATGGAGAGGCACAAGCAGGAGACCTATGCAGTGTGCACTGCTTTGAAGCTCGTACCTTTCTAAAAAGTCTTAGGTTTCAGAAAACCAGAGCAGACCCTGTGTAATCAGCACACGATGATGGCACAAGTCTAGGATGCAACTGCCATTAGAAAGATGTGATTCCTCAGGAAGCTCTTGAAAAAACACATTTTATTAAATCAGATGTGTTTTAGAACATTTATTTTTGCAGTGTATTGACAAAGAATACCATTTTACAAAAACTATATATATATCAAAAAGGAAATGATTATTCGTTGTTGACTTGACTTTAAAAATAATACTACTAGCTGGGTGTGGTGGTGCATACTTGTGATCCCAGCACCCAGGAGGCTGAGGCAGAAGGATTGACATGAGTTCAAGGCCAGCCTGGACTACATAGTAAGACTCTGTCTCAAGAAGCCAAAATAAAAATAATGATAATAATAATAATAGTCAATAATACCCGATTGTTAATAATAGTTGTGTAGCACATAAATTTTTAGTTTGTTTGGGTTTTGGTTTTGTTTGCTTTTTTGAGACAGTCTCCTATTATTCAGACTGGCCTTAAATTTCTTGTGTAGAACAGGCTAACCACAAACTTAGAGCAGTCCTCCTGCCTCAGCCTTCTAAGCGTGTGCTTTGATTACAGGCATACAGAATCATGCCTACCTTAGAGTTTCTTTTTGTTGATCTTGCATACGGTTTTTAAATTTTTGAGTGTTTTCAGTTTTAGTAAAATTTTGCTGTAATCCCAGCAATCTGGGAAGCTGATGCAGGAGTATTCATAGATTGAGCCCAGCATGGACAGCTGAGCAGCCTAGCTAGACCCTGTCCCCAAATAAAAATTAAAAAAACAAATTAAGGGCTGATGAATGTAGCTCCGTGTCAAAGTCCTGGATTCAATACATAGTACCATAGATAATTGAGATAGGTAGGTAGGTAGGTAGATGGATGGGTGGGTGGATGGATGGATGGATGATTTAGTCTTTTAAAGAATTGAAATGAAAACAAAGCCTAATCCCTGGATTCTCTTCTGCCCCGCCTTGCTCTGGGAGCTGGACCCACTCACAGGACCTGTGCAGACATGCAGTTCTAAGGGGCGCAGGAAAATGAGGCTCCTTCCATGGGCAGTGGGCAGAGGTGGCAGGGTCAGGTGAAGGGCAAGTTAGAGAGGAGATCGATGATACTCTCTCTTCTCACTGTGTTGTTTTGTTTTGTTTCTTAGCTCCAGGTCTGCTTAGAGAATTTCAAAAAAATAAAAACAAACTCCACTAGATGCATATGTGTGTCTGCCTGTGTGTGTTATGTTAGGAGTACCAGCTGAAGCGTTGTTAGTGAGTGATACAAAATGTAGGACCGGACAGTATATAAAGTGAGATAAGTGAAGCAGGATGACAAGGTACCTGGGCGTCATTATCCCACCCCCCACCGTGTGTTCAGACTTGGTCATGGGAAGGCTCTGGGAAGGAGAAAGAAGCCTTGGCTCACCTGCCCAAGTCCAGTCTTGAGAGCCCGTTCCAATGGCTAATGCCCTGCTCTTCTATGTGCTAGACATGCATTCTTCATCGGCCAGCAGTCCTGCTCCAGACCCTGCACCTGACCCGGACCCTGTGCCAGCACCCACTGCTCCTCCATCTGTGAGGATGGCCAGGCCCTTTGGCCACGGTTACCCAACACTTCAGCCCGGTTACCAGAACGCTGCCACGCCCCTTACCTCAGGAGTGCAGCCCAGCGGCCCAGCGGCCACGGCCTTCCAGCAGTACCCACAGGTACATGCATGCTCAGTTATGTTGAGAAGCTACCCTTCCAAATGTTGTGAAGCTTTGCATTTCTAACGGATCTCTGGTAACATTTTAAAAGTAGTTAAATGTAAGTGTCATTTGTGTTCCTTTGTTCCATTTTCTATTGGGTAGAATTAAAAGTCTTAATGGCTTGATTATATTCAGGCTTATGACTGATGCAGTTAATATCGTATAAATCTGAGCTTGTCCTCTCACAAAATCAAAAAATGAAATTGTGGACAAAAGGAGCAGGTTGGGAAAGTGTTTATGGGAAAATAGGAAGAAAAATCGCTCTTGATGGATTACCACTCCCCCTACGGGATTCCACAAGCAGAAATGCTCTTTGTTTTGGCCCTTTTTTTTTCTGTAGCCCAGGCTTGCCTCGAGCTTGCCGTGATCCTCCTGCCTCTGCCTCCCAAGTACTGGGATTACAGGCTGTTTTGATCTTATATACATAAACAGAATACAGGGAAAAGTCAGTTATTCTGCTCCTTTAAAAAAAAATAATAATTTGAAGGAAACCAGTAATTTTGCATTTCTCACATTCCTGGAAGTCCAGTCCAGAGGTGAGGTAGAACTGTCAAATTTAGTAGTACAGTCTACTATACTGGAAGATGTGGAAGGATCTTTATTTCTCCATTCTTATCCTTACTTTTTATCTTTTCTCCTGTGCTGACTACCCATTTATTAGCTAACCAGAGAGTCTATTGAACTCTATTACATTAAGTCTTCATTTCCTTAGGCCAGAATATGGCATATTTTAATGATGTGTACTCCTAATGATATTTAGTTATGTCATTTGCAGTAGTGCTAGGATTAGCTGATCATAAAACTCAGTGTTTTGTACTTCATGGTGGCATATGTATAAGAGCAAAAAGAACTACAAAAATACTAACATTTGATTTAAGAATCTTACATTTGTAGTAATGATGCTGTTGTTTTGAAATTGATTAAGTATGTCATAGGTTAAAATAAGTACTATATAGTTGATTCCATCTATAAGGTCTGAACATCGATTCAAACCAACCAGGGACTGAAAATGTTTGAGGAACAAAAAAATGACATCTATACTAAACACCTACAGACATTTTTCATGTCACTGTTTCCTAAATGATAAAATAACTACATAGCATTTCCATGTGTTAGGTGTTTGAAGTACTCTAGGGATGAATTAAAGTGTGTGGGAGGATGTGCACAAGTTATGTACAAATAACACATTGTGGTATGTAAGGGATTGAGCATCTACAGAGTTTGGTATCCTTGGGGCACCTGAGTACTGATGCCCCTCCCCTACCATGAGTATCAGTCAAGGGAAAACCATCAGGCTCTTGCCGTTAGGAATCAAGATTTTCAGCAAGAAGATAGAGACAACAGATGCAAAAATTAGAGAACTTGCTCAAAGTAAAGGTGTTATCTTAAGTTTGAATTGGAAATATTGATATGATCTCACTTTTTCCAGCTACTTAAACATGTGTGTTTTCCATCTCTATCTATTGAAAAAGCCTGGAAGTAGTAACAGCACACTAGGAGTAAGCACCGATCAGATTCTGATCCCCAGGCAGCATCTGTACTCAGGAGCGAGGATCCCTTTGTGGACCAATGAATGGCTCCTCCTTGGTGTGGGGAGGAAGAGTACAGAATGTTATACCAGAAAGCAAAGACCTCACAAAGGGTGACAAAATACAGTTCCTGTTGGTAGTTCACTGCCATAGGGGCCGAGGATGTAGCCAGTCTTTGAGCACTCACCCAGCATGCCAAGGCCGTGGTTTGGTCCCCAGCACTGCAGAAGAAAACAGTACCAGCAAGGAGAACAATAATAATAGGCAGCGGGCCAGTTTGAAAGAGTTCATACTGCCCCCGAGTGTTGAGTAATGTGGACATCAGATAAACAATGACAGCAATTAAATCAGCTTGAGTTAGCAAAAATCCATGAATTCATCAAATACTAACAATACTGGGAGTAGAAAATACAGACAAAGCAAAAACTCATTGAACGTCATTGGGAATTTCTGCAGCATCAGCTTGTTTTCTCTGAAAACCAATGATTGATAAAACTTGGAAACAAGCATTTATCCTGCCTTCTTAGCGTAAACTGTTCAAGGAAACCGCATTCCTGATATTGAACAGCACTGTTGCTGAAATTTTGTTGCAAGGTTTAAACTTGTTACTAAGATTTTAAGTTTACTGGGTATTTTTGCTTTGAGTTTTTTAAGTATGCTTTAAATCAGTTGCACTATTAAATCATTGCGCTATTGCCGAGCCAATTTTAAATTACTTTGTTGAGTTTTCCTGGTTGCAGTTCCCTATTTAGCATAAGCAGACATTTGTTCTTTTCTGATCTGACCTGCTTTGTGTTGCGCTCCCAACAGTATCCTGGCATGAACCAGCTGTCATCCAGTCTGGGAGGATTGAGTCTTCAGAGTTCCCCACAGCCGGAAAGCCTGCGGCCTGTGAACCTCACACAGGAGAGGGATGTTTTGCCCTCAACTCCTGTTTGGGCTCCTGTACCTAACTTGAACTTGGACCTCAAAAAGTTAAACTGCAGCCCAGAGTAGGTGTTTGTGTATTTCATAATCTTTTTTTTTTTTTTTTTTTTTTTATTTCATAATCTTGAAAGTAATCTACTTTGATGAAAATACTATAATATATATTGATGACTTTCAAAGATGGTAAAAGTAGTATGGTATCATTTCCCTGGTGAGAAGTTTTGTTCAGTTTGTGTAGAAGGAGATGTGAAATTGAGTGTCAGTTATCTGTTTCTCTTCCCACCTTTGTCTCAATCCTGTCCCATTTTCCTGTCACCTTAGTGGTTAATGAGGAGTCCAAGCATAAGAGTTGGAGAAACCATGACTCTAGCAAGCAGCTGTGAGACCACACAGTTCACTTACCCTTGTACAGTCTTCACTTACCCTTGTCAGCTGTAACCATGTTCACTTACCCTTGTCAGCTGTAACACAGGAATACGTTTGAGTGTCCTTTACTTCAGAGGGTAGGCACCTTCGTTGTTTCACATCTAGGAGTTTGTGGATTTTGGAATGTTTGCATAGACGTTCCTGCCTGAGCATCCCTAAACTGAAATGTCCCAAAATCTTTAATTTTTCTACCATTGTGTCTACCCAGAAAGTTTTGGACTTTGGAGCATTTCAGATTTCATATTTGGATTAGGGGGTGTTTGAACCTGTAATAGTCAGGCCTGTATACAAGATAGTAAGGGGAGACATACTGTGCACCCCCAAACTAGTAAGTCTATGGTACACTGTCAGCATTACTATGAAGAGAAAAAAATCAGAGTAGGGAGTGCATGTGGAGGGTCAGTACAGGTTTCCCAGTGGTTGGCATTCAGATGGACTGACTGGAATGAGAAGCACAGGGCCCTGGGCCCACCACGGAGTGTCCCACAGGGACATTGGTGGGGGCGTGGCTCAGTGGTGAGTGCTTGGCCAGCACCCGAGAGGCTTGGCTTTTGATACCTAGACCACCAAAAAAAAATGAGTGAGGGTGGGAGAGCAGCATGCCCTGTGCTCATGTTTCTTTTTACTCTTGTTTGTGTCCTACAAGTGGTCCTAATAGTCATTTTTTCCCACCTATGTTGTCCTTTCTGCCATGCGGAGATTTACTCCTTAATTCAGGTCTTTAGACGTGTTAAATTTATGCTTGTTTAAAGTAACCAGGCATTCCTGCTTATAGTTACAACATGCCCCGATGACTGTCATTTACACCCATAAACACTGAACTATCCTGTCTACTGCAGTGTGTTTTTCTGACAGCTAGCACACTCAGCGTGGCTTGCTTCTTGCAGTTCCTTCCGGTGTACCCTGACAAATATTCCACAGACACAGGCGTTGCTGAATAAAGCTAAACTTCCTTTGGGACTGCTGTTACATCCCTTCAGAGACCTGACGGTAAGGTAGACATTTTAAAATGTGGTGGGTGCTGAAGTGTGCTTGTGTTCAAAGGATCTAGATCTTACATTTTCTTAGAATTTTCATCTTTGATTTTTGGAGCTGGAAACAATTATTTCTGTCCAATTCAAATGAATGTTTTCTGAGCAGCTGCTTTGTGGTAGGCCCTACAGTAAGCACCGTTAACACAGAGGTGGTTATGGAAGTTTTTTGTCATGATAAAAGTCCGAGCACCATCAGAAAAGAAGTTGGAACCAGCATAGATAATGGGTAAACTTTAGGAGACCTTGAAATGGTGCTGTCCAGCTGGGGAGGAGCGCTGTGAGATTGTTCCCACTAAGCAGAAAACCATATAGTGACAAGGAAAGCCCAGGTACTCAAGTCTGTTGAAGTAAAACATTTACAGTCTGCTTGGCTTGAGACCAACTGACTAGATTCTTACACCTCTTCCAGTGTCGCTTACACATACATTATATTTAAACTAAATTTTTAAAGCTAAAAAAAAAATGGAGCTAGAAACGTTTTGTTTATACTTCTTAGGTTGTGTTTCTCCCTCACACTCGCTCAGCCGTTTTTGTATTTTCTGAGTTGAATAGAAGGTTACTTTCCGAGGCTGAGAGCCTTTTTAAGTCACACAAGCTTGGCTGCTTCTGGCCTCAGCCCCTGTGGGGCCACTGTCACCACCTGCAGTCAATCAATGGAGACAGGCGGTGCCTGCCTGCCTGCCTGTGTATGTCTGTGTGTGTGAACTATGATGGAACTCATTGATGCTCCGCCACTGAGCTACATCCACATCCCCAGTCCTCCTTATTTTTTGAGACAGTCTTGCTAAACTGCCCTGGTTGGACCAGAACTTGCAGTCCTCCACTTCAGCCTCCCTCGGTGCTAAGATTTCAGACATGCTGCACTATGCCCTGCTGTGAAAGCGTTTTTGCCTAATGTATGTTTCTTTCTTGCTGTGAACTGCTTGGGTCTAGCTGATGAGCTCTTACTTACACTGTATGATTTTCCTGGCCAGTCAGGCTCCCCCAGCAGCTAGACTTTTGCTAGATTTGGTGTGACTTTGCTTTAGTGTTAGCTTACTGTTTGTGACAAGAGTGAGAAATCTTGATAGGAGCCTAGTACATCACCAGATTCGATGACTGCGACTCTGTACAAAGCTCAGTGATGCTCTGTGTTCCATGTGTGGAGCAGAGCGCCATGAGTTCTGTTTTTCACCGGGGTGCTACGACAACGTCTCTATTTTCTTTCCCAGCAATTACCAGTGATAACATCCAATACCATTGTGCGGTGCCGATCTTGTCGAACGTATATCAACCCTTTCGTGTCCTTCATTGACCAGCGTAGATGGAAATGCAACCTGTGCTATAGAGTTAATGACGGTAACCTTCTGAGTCTTCAAATCAGTGTCTGAATGATATTTTCAGTATTTTCTGATATGCTTTCCTCATTGCTACAGGAAAGCTATAGGAACAGCTTTCTCACCATCTTGAGTGGGGAGAATATAGGCTGGGCCACCTGCACTTTGGCTGCCAAAGGTGCGGAGAGTGAGGAGAGGAGAGTGAGGTGCGGGCAGGGGAGAAAATACTCGTAGAAGAAGCAGGGGAGCTCATGTACCCCAAACGTGAAGCTCCTTTCCACTGTGCACTGGTCCTGTCCTGTCAGTGCGGGTTGACCTCCACAGCGAGTGTGAACCCGTGTGTGTGTCTGTCTGCCATCCCTGTATTCACTTTTTAGATCTACCTATCTTACTAGCTTTCAAGTTTGCATTTCTCAGATTTGTGTCATATGTTACCATAGGTAGGACACAAGTCTAAGAAGGGAAGTTACCTGTGTCCTGGTTTCCTCACATGATTTCAGAAAATTAGTTATTTTTATACTTTGGATCTGTTTTTTAAGAGGCCTGAAGGGTTTTGTTTTTGTCACTAAGTGTTCCCAGAGCTATTGGTTAACCCTTAGGTATTGATGATAAAGGCGTTTATTTCTGGGCTTGTTACTAAATTTACATTCGATTCCTCCTCTTACCCAGTTCCTGAAGAGTTCATGTATAACCCCCTTACACGATCTTATGGAGAACCTCATAAACGACCTGAAGTTCAGAATTCAACTGTGGAGTTCATCGCGTCCTCGGATTACATGGTAACAATTGGTGTTAAATTAGTCCTGGGATACATTTGTGTGGGTTGTTTTCAATTTTCTGTTAAGTGAATTCTTGTCCAAATTCTGCAGTTCTCATAGTACTTTTAAAATAAATTAACAGTGAAAGTTTGTGCTTAACAAATATAATGTTATTTGATCTAGAAAAATGTATTAGATCACTAAGAAGTGTTAGTACTGTAACGTTTTATGATGAGCACCAGCAACTATGGTTTGTTCCCTCTTGGATTTGACTGCCTGCCAGGAATGGGAACATATTCTTTTATCATTTAACATTAAAGGCACTTCAAACAGAAAAACTGCTGTTTTCAAGGTCTTAAAGATACCACTATTTTTCTGGTTCACCCAGTACAGATACAAGAATACATGAATATTAACTAATCTTTCTCTTTCTAGTCCAGTCATAAAATTCTGCCTGTTCCTTAATTATATGGGCTCTAAATGTCACACTTCCATTTACAAAAGTGAGTTTTTTACCCAAGTCATGCTTATTTTCAGTCATATCTGCCCATTTTTAATAACTGTGTTTCTTCCATATCCTTATTTCTAATCTTTGTTATCTGCAAATACTTAAAGTGCTGCTAATGGAAAAGAGGAAACAGGAACAGCTGATGTGTAGTGAATTTCTGGTGGTTGGCCCATTTTTATTTTTATTTCTATGTTCTTTTGTGTCTAATTCAGCCTTCTGTAACCAAGTGTAATTGTCACATTTAGTTCCATATTAGCTGTAACAAACTTTCACTTGATCACTTTTCTTCTCATGGAATCTTCTTACCTTATGACTTACTTTGGTCTTAACTCTGCTCAGGATCCTTAGGAGTGTTGAAATGATAGTGCAAGAAATAATCTTTATTTATTTATTTAAAAAAAATTTTGTTTTTTTTTGGTTTTTTCCGGTACTGGGAATTGAACTCACAACGTTGTGCTTGCCAGGCAGGTGCTGTGCCGCTTAACTAAATCCCTAGCCCCAAGAAATAATCTTCCATTTTTGTTATATGATTCATATTACCTTTGTTGGAATTTATTTATTTATTTGCTTACTTATTTTTCCAATACTGGGTATTGAACCCAAGACCTTCATGCTGAGGTATATCCCCAGCCCTTTTTTATGTTTTATTTTGAAGCAGGGACTCACTTGGTTACAATGGCTAGGCTTTAACGTGTACTCCTCTTGTCGCAGCCTCCCAGAATGCCCAGAACGTAGGCATGTACAACCTGCCTGAATTGACTGACATTAAACACATGTACAAAAATCTTCACGGGCTGGAGGTGTAGCTCAGTGGTAAGGCACTTGCCTAGCATGGGTGAAGCCCTAGGTTGGATCCCCAGCACTATAAAAACAACAATAAAATAAAATTTTAAGATTTAAATGTTTTTTGGAATAAGGAAAGTATATATAAAATCTGTAGTCAGTTTAATATTAAATAATAAACAAGCTTAATTCTTCTTTAGAAGATGTCTTAGCCAACATTCCTTACCAGAAAAACATTTAACCAACCTACTTAACCATTATAACTACCTTATCATACTTAATCCACAAGTTTTACAAGAAAAGAATTCAAGGCATATCACTTTCATCAGTGGGTGAGGTGTTACAAGCAGTGGTCCTGTTTTAGCTTTAGTGCGGTATACTCAGCAGTAAGTGTCCCATGGTAGTAGTGAAAGGGGTAACCTGTACCTGTCACTAAACAGCATTGCTTTTGCTCCTTTCAGCTCCGTCCTCCTCAGCCCGCAGTTTACCTGTTTGTGTTAGATGTGTCGCATAATGCCGTGGAAGCTGGATATTTGACAGTTTTGTGCCAGTCGCTGTTAGAACACTTAGACAAGTAAGAATAATTTTTACTCATATCATGTGTCTGTATGTCATTACGCTCAAATCTGAAGTGTTAGCAGTTTACTGGGTTACCTTTTGTTAAGTTCAGGTATGTTTTTCTGTAAACTATGAGAGTACTTCCCATCTACCATAGAATAAGACTTCCCCGCTTGAGTTACTATGATGTAAGTGACTTAGTATCTGAATCATGAAGTCACCCAAGTTTTAGCATTTCATCAAGAATCTGATCTTACCTCACTGCCCCATGACTCAGCTGTGACCCGTGGGCCTGAGCACCTGTTTCTGGAGAGGCTCCCCTGTCGGGGGATCTGGAATCTGGGAAGGCTGCAGCTGTGGCTGTGTGTTGTGTTGAGTGGCACAAGCTAGACACTGACAGGGAAATGCCAAGCACTCCACTTCCTTGTGGAGTAGTTCATCCTCAGTCTACTGGCAGTGGAGAGCAGAGCCGTGGCGGGCGAGGAGATGCTGCCCCCAGGATGCAGCACTGAGCTCCAGCCATAGCACCGGAGCTCATGGCCATATGTTCATGCCAACTGGAGTCAAGCTGTTCTCATCACAAAAATGATAACTTGTGATGGGATATACACGTCAATAAATAGCTTTAGTCATTCCTCAATGTGCATTTATTTCTAAACATCCTTTTGTGCACACAGTTTTACCTGTCAGTTCAAATAAGGTAAAAGCAAAAATGTTAAAATAATCTGAGGAAAAGAAATGTGGCCATAATATACTCTAAGCAAGGAAGTTCCTTATAAGGCAGTCTTAACTGCCCTGGGGGAGGACGAGGGGCAGAACGGAAGGAAGGCCCTCGTTTAGGTGCTGAGCAGCGAACCACACCATGCAGTGGCAGCGGAGCCCGGCCTGGGTGCTTTGTCCTGAGCTTTTAATTCCTGCCTGTGTCTGCCGGGGGTGCTCACTGGGGAGCCTCTCAACTAGTGTTTAAATGATCCCCAGGTCTCTGGAAACCACACTGTTTGTATTCTGCCTCTGTTTTTTCTCAAGGTTGGGGGTGAGAGTGGTTCTTGACCTGGGCAGGATATGGGGTGTAATGCACAAATACTTTGTCACAAGCGCCCTAGGCTTCTCCCCTCTTGCGTTTGAACCCAAGAACCCTTTCCCTGTTGACATTCCTGGTCACCGTACCCTGCATAGTACTGATGCCTATAAATGTAGCTCAGGCCACTGAAACACTCAGGATTCTAAAAATCCAAAGATGCTAAAAGGTTGGCATTTGGTGCTCTTTAGTAATTTAGTTGTCACATTTTTATCCTTGATTTAAGTGTTTGCCCCTATTTAATCGTAAGGGCTAACCCACTCTGGGAGTAGCTTCACAGTGAGTGGCAGTGAAGAGCGCTCGCAGAGAACACCAAGTTCTGACCCCTGCCTGGAGATACCTCCATTCCTGACTGGAGTGGCCAGAGCCAGCCCTTGTCCCAGCTCCTTGCTGCAGTAGCCCACTCGCCTTGCTGCTCACACACGAAGTCTGTGTCGCACCCCTTGGAAGCCTCTCCAACAGTGCCGAGTTACGAACTGCAGATCAAATAGAGTATAAAACTATTAGAAAATACTTACACTTGATTATGACAGAAAGTAAAGCATTAAGAAAATGAAAAACAAAGGTGATAGGGCTAGCAGCAATGTAATAAGAAGTTTTTGTGGTGGTCTCTGGAGACGTCTTTGAGAAAGAGGACTTGGTGCTAGAGCAGTTGCAGCTCAGCCTGGTGTAGTTTAATGTGGAGGTGGGTCCCTGGCCTCCACTGCTTGGTGAGAGGTGACACAAGCTCAGGGAGCGCAGCAGTCTCGGAAACAGAAAGATGAGTCTGGGCACCCTAGCCTCAGCCTGCCTGGTGAGCTGAGTGTGCAGTGCTGCTCCTGGAGCTCCTGGGTGTCATCCTGCAGACATGGTTCTCGCCGTGGCACATGCTGAAAACATTTTAGAAGCATCACAGAAAAATAGACTATACTACCAAGCCAACATGGTTGTTGGGCACATTGAAATACACTGAGCAAGTTGGGGCACCCTCATTAAAACGGGAAGTTGGGTGGGTGGTGTGATGGTTACTTGCTTTGGTATACTTAGGGCTCTGGCTTGAAAGCAGTTCTGACAGAATTTTTTTTTTTTTTTAATTTATTTTTATTTTAAAGAGAAAAAATAACAACAACCAATACAAAAACAAAACAACACAAAAACAATAAAAACGATAATAGAATTTCAAAGCAAGGTGAAAGGAAGTTAACAATGGTTGTTATACTACCTTTTTTTTTTGTACCAGAAATTGAACTCAGGACTTCACACTTGTCAGGCAGGTGCTGTGCCACTGAGGTGTATCCCCATCCCTTATATTACATATTGTTATCTTCAGCATAGCTGCTGAGATTACCATATGTAAGAATGCAAGATTGATCAAACCATTAAAGAAAAGAAAACTTAAAGAACGTTAGAGACGATGCAGAGTTTCACTAATCAAGATAGTAGGGATTCAACAATGGTTGTTGTTGTCTTCAAATTAGTTGTTCAGATTACCAGATATAAGCATGCAAAATTGGTCAAAAAAAATTTAAGCATTAACTGTTCCTTTCAATAAATCAATAGACACCAGCAGTACAGTTATCCCAGCGATCCTTCTATATACATATATATATATATATTTTCCCTTCTTTACCCTCGTCCTTTAAAAAATTGATTGATTAATATTTTGGTGTTAATAAATGTGTCATTTGTTTTAAATTTTGCACATTAAAATTTATGGGCATTATAGTCTTACAAAGTGTTCTTGTGTCATTCTGTGCTTAAAACGCTTAAATAAGGTATATTATTGTAATGTTGGAACTAAAAATGTAAATTTTCCCTTAAAAGAGTATGTTTCAAAGGAAAGTTCAGAAGAAATCTTTTTTTTTTTTTTTGGTTTTTCTCCGGTACCAGGAACCAAACTCACGACCTTGCGCTTGCCAGGCAGGCACTTTTGCCGCTGAGCTAAATCCCCAGCCCAGAAATCTTAAACTTTTTTAAAAATTTCACTTCCAGTTTTGGTTTATTATGAGAATATAGATATAGTTCAGTTTACTAAGTATGAAGTCTAAACGTATAAGTGGTTTCATCTGAAAATGCAATCATTCGTCCTTAGTTTTCCATGTTTTATATTGGTTGAGTGATAATTTTGTCTCGTCTTAAAAAGTATTATTAGACTTAGCTTTCTGTTTCATTATTTTATGATACCAAATGTTCCTGAACATTTGGAATTTAAAATTGTCATTTTTATCTTTAGGCTTCCTGGAGATTCACGAACAAGAATAGGATTCATGACCTTTGATAGCACTATTCATTTCTACAGTTTACAGGAAGGATTATCACAGCCACAGATGTTGATTGTGTCTGACATAGATGGTAAGCATCCTGCAAGATAAAAAAAATCTCTAACTACAGATGTCAGAATGGATGCTACAGTATTTAACAATTCATATTGTCATGTCCTGTGAGAATAATATGGTGCACCTTGGTGTTTGTTTTAAAATGATTCCTTTCAGATAATTGATTGTTAATTTTTTACACCTGTGTATGTATTACACACACATTTGTATAGTATGTACAGAGTATATATTTAATAAGGTTACAAGCCAGGCGTGGTGGCCCATGCCTGTAATCCCAGCACTCGGGAGGCTGAGGCAGGAGGATCGTTGAAAGTTTGAGACCAGCCTGGGCTACAAAGTGAGCTGAAGGCCAACCTGAACTGCGTAGCGAGACCCTGTCTCAAAAAGACAAAAAAAAAAAAAGATTACAGTACACATCATGTGTGCAACTTGATGAAAACTAAAATTTTCTAATTTATTATATTTTTTTAACTTTATTTGTTGACTAAAATATGTTTTCCCTATAGATGTTTTTCTACCTACACCGGATGGTTTACTTGTGAATCTATATGAAAGCAAAGAGGTGAGATGGATTTATTTTCTTGAAGTGTCAAAGTATTTCTGTTGTTTCAACTAGACACTAGCATCCATCCCCTTGCTGTGTCAGTGTTAGACAGTAGACAGCATAGGGAGCGTCTTTTTTCTCCTTAGTTTGCAGTCCCCAGAGATGGAGTGACCCATGCTGTATTCTGAGGTGTTTTAAACAGGAATATTGCCTTGCCTTCTCAGTAATTGAATGTTTTATCTTTGTTTTCCCAGCTTATTAAAGTCTTATTGAATGCATTACCAAATATGTTCACCAACACAAGAGAAACACACAGTGCCCTTGGTCCGGCGCTTCAGGCTGCCTTTAAATTAATGTCTCCAACAGGTGGCCGTGTGTCTGTATTTCAGACACAGTTACCTTCCTTGGGCGCAGGGCTTCTGCAGTCCCGAGAAGATCCCAATCAAAGATCCAGCACAAAGGTACTGTATGTTTAACGTCTCTGTCTTATCCACTGATGCTCCTACCTCCACTGACAGTGTAACTCTTAGTTTATTATGCTGCTGTATGACTTCATTAATAATTTAAAAATCACTAAAAGAGTTTAACTGAATTTAACCTTTTTTATTTCTATGTTGCAGTGTTCTTTTTACTGCTTTGTAAGCCGTAAAAATGAGGAAATCACTTAAACATGTTATTTTACAAATGAGGAAACAGATTAAAGTGTATGGTGAATGGTTACGTAATTTAAATACTAAAGACGTGGCTTAATATTCTAATTCTGGTTTTCTGTTCTGTTTTACAAGTGGAAAACTTACTAAATCTGAGTTACTGTAATTTAACATGATCATACTAAAAAACTGTTTAATTTTAAAGATATACTACTGTTTTTTTTTTTCCTTTGGCTTTTTGAAACAGGGCCCCACTAATGCAGTTCAGGCTGGCTTTCAGCTCACATTGTAGCCTAGGCTGGCCTCAAACTCATAATGATCCTTCTGCCTCAGCCTCCCAAGTGCTAGAATTATAGCCGCGCGCCACCATGCCTGGCAAGATGTACTACTTATTCTGTAAAATGTGGAAAGTAGAGAAGAAAAATAATTCATCAGTAATTTCACTTGCAAGTTATTAGCAGTTAAAGACATACAAATAAGCATAATTAGGCATCATACATATAAGTGTATTTAAAGTGGCATTGATAGCTTTCTCAGACCCCTAAACTCTAAAAATCTATAGTAAAGGTGACAGTATTTCATTCAACTGAACTGTTCAGTGGCTGGGCAGCAATTATTTAAACCTTCTTTAATATCTAATACTCTCACTCTGGAGCCAGATTTCTTGAGTTTATAGTCTCAACATTTTACCACAATCATGCAGTAATTGCATAATCTTGGCCAATTTACTTCATCAGTTTTTGCTTTCGTTTCCTCATCTGTAAAAGGCAGATAATAAAAACCCTTTGAGATAATGTGTTAATGTGAGAATTAAATTGTTCTGAATATGCAGAACATCTAAAGCAGTGCTGGGCCATAATTGCTTTTTATAAATACAATATTGCCTCTTACTGCTATAGGAAATCTAATCCAGCCACCTTGATGGTTTTAAAACTCCTTACTTCGGTAGTAGAGAAGAGGCCGCCCTCTTCTTTACTGTAAGAAAAGAGATAGACCATGTGCGTAATTAAAGGCTTTCAGCCCTTACCTGGTGATCTGTCGGCTTAGGTGGTGCAGCATCTTGGCCCTGCAACTGACTTTTATAAGAAGCTTGCTTTGGATTGCTCAGGACAGCAAACGGCAGTGGACCTGTTCCTCTTAAGCTCACAATATTCTGACCTGGCTTCTCTAGGTAAGTTTATTTGTTCACATGAACATTTTTAGCATGCTATTAAGTCTAAACTCTTCAGTAAGCTTGCTCAGTACCTTGGAGAGAATGGTGTATGAATTCTGTACATAATGTCTATGAAGATTACCTATGAACTGTATGAAATGCCACTAGTATTTTGTGTATATAATGATTCACTGAGCATTCTGCTCAACAGTAGACATTATATTTTATAAAAAGTTTTGTTTTCTGATTTACATGTTACTTGTATTTTGACAACTCTAGGTTTTTCCTTAAAACTCAGATTTCTTCACATTATAGAATCTGTATCATTGTATGAATAGAATATACTTGTTTCTATAGCTAATTCTTTTCTTGCTTCTCTCCAAAGCTTGTATGTCCAAGTATTCTGCAGGATGCATCTATTATTACCCATCTTTCCACTGTACCCTCAACCCTTCCCAAGCAGAAAAGTTACAGAAGGACCTGAAACGGTACCTTACAAGGAAAATTGGGTTCGAGGCTGTCATGAGGATAAGGTGTACCAAAGGTATGAACTTGTAAAAATTGTTACATGCTTATATCAAAACAGTGATACACTGTCACATTGTTGCGAATGTGTGTGATGATTCAGTGATGATTTCTTAAGAAAAAAACATGTAAGTGGGTGAAAGTAATGTTTTGGTTTATTCAAGAAGAACCTTAAGAGAAAGCTTATCTTGGAAATGATTTGAAGAAAGCTAGGGCAATAGAGAAGCTCTTAAGTGAATACTAATTAAGAATCTTTGCCTTTATAGTCACTTAATTTACATTTACTTGGATTTATGTATTTGCTGGAGGGATTCTTATGTCTTATTTTAAATCTAAGTTGTAGAGTAGTCCTTGTCTAATTTGCTTTGTTAGGTCTTGGACTTCAGGTCACACCAGAAAATGTTCATGATTAGGTGTTGCTACAGGTTAAAAGTATAGTCTTCCTTTCACTTGTCCTGCATTAGTTTTTGGAATTAGTACTTTAGAACCTATACCCAACCCTCTAACTTTACCTCCCCTTCATCTCTCTGGTTTTATGCTTTACTTGAAGACAGGATCTTGCTGAGTTGCCAAGGCTGGGCTCTCACACCTGCTTCAGCCTCCCATAATGCTGGAATTAGAGTTGTGTGCCAGTACGCCCGACTCACTTTATCTTTTTGATTCAAGATTAGAGGGATCTTTGACTTTAAACAGTAACTTTACCTTGAGGTGAAGAAAGTACGGTTAGTTGAGATTTTATACAGGTTTGTCTGTGTTTCAGGCCTTTCGATGCACACCTTTCACGGAAACTTCTTTGTCCGCTCCACCGACCTGCTGTCTCTCGCCAACATCAACCCTGATGCCGGATTCGCGGTGCAGCTGTCCATTGAGGAAAACTTGACGGACACCTCCCTGGTGTGCTTTCAGACGGCACTGCTCTACACTTCCAGCAAAGGTCAGGGCCTCTGCAAGGGCCACGGCGCAGCTGTCTCCTCCTCACTTGCTCTCCGGGGATTGGGGCAGGATCTGTCTTGCTGGGAAGCAGTGGAATTCCCACTGGTTAATCAAACCTATGTTCTTTGAGGTTATTTTTTCTAACTTTTTAATCTTCAAATAATATATGTCCACAAGTGTTTCTGTGTATATACATGGGTATGTTTAAAATTTACATTCCTAGGCTGGGCATGGTGGCGCACGCCTGTAATCCCAGCACTTGGGAGGCTGAGGTAGGAGGATCGTTGCAAGTTCGAGACCAGCCTGGGCTACAAAGTGAGCTGAAGGCTAACTTGAACTGCATAGCGAGACCCTGTCTCAAAAAGACAAAAAAAAAACTTTCATTCCTAAGATCATATGGTTTTGGTAAATGCCTCCTAAATCCTGCTGTGCCATCCTTGGCAACATTTCTTGCCCTGTGAAAGAGAATTCTTATTAAATTGCTGGGTAACCTTTACTTGTTATTTGACAGTGAAGTTTTCAGATACTTTACTCTGTTGGGTATAATTCATAATGAGTGACATTAAAATAAAAACTAGAACCTCATGTTTGACTGTATATAAAATTGTGTGCACACCTGTAATTCCAGCACTCAGGAGGCTGAGGCAGGAGGACTGCTGCAAGTTCTAGACTAGCCTGAACTACATAGTGAGTTCAAGGCCAGCTGGAACTACGTAACACAACCCTGTATCAAAAAAACTAAAATTGTGTGTGTTCACAGTCTGTAGATTTGGCAAATGTTTCATTTTCATTAAAACACATTAATTGTAAAACTTGGTATTTACATTGCATTTTATCTTCCATTTTATATTGGGTATATTAAATTTTTAATTTAGCTAAGCAGCATCCTAAGGAAGCTTTTGATTCATTATCTTTATTTCTTTCTTAAATGACGTTTATTCACCATTTTATTCAGGTGAGCGGAGGATCAGAGTACACACACTCTGTTTGCCAGTGGTGAGCTCACTAGCAGAGGTGTATGCAGGAGTGGACGTGCAAGCTGCTATCTGTCTTCTTGCAAATATGGGTGAGTACAAAGTTGAAGAACAGGCAAAACGTATTTTTCTACCCTAAAAACTGAAGCTGGAGCTATTTTTTTTTTTTAATCCTAGACAAGTTCTTCCTTTAAAAAGTGGTGTGGTTTTGGAGGGTGCTTTTTTTTTTCCATTTTTGATGATTTGAGATAGGGTCTCGTTATAGTCTAGGCTGGCCCTGAACTCACTATGTAGTCCATGCTGGCCTCAAACCCACAATGATTCTCCTGTCCCAGCCTCCCAAGTGCTGGGATTACAGGGATGTACCACCACACCTGGCTGTCCATTTTTATTTACTATAGGGCAAATTAGACTCCTCTTCTGTTTCTTAAAAATTAGACTCCTCTTCTGTTTCTTAAAAATTCTCAGTTTAACAATCAGTTGAGGAGTTCATGATCACTGGTAAAAGCCTAATGAACTTCAGCTAACAAAGATAGGAAAAAGCTATACTGTGTCAGTGCAGTAGAACACAGCTCCATGATGCAAGGAAGGGGGAACCGGCAGAGCTGGGTAGATGGGGACGATCTCAAAGGCCTTATACCAGCTGAATGAAGGTAAACCCAAAAGGCTTCTTCTGCTTCCATTCCCATGATGATCTGGGAGAAGGGCAGTCACCATTGGGGAGAATCAGCGATTGCATGACTAGCATCCCTGCAGAGGGTGCTCAGGCAGAAGTGCTTTTACAGCAGCAATGATGGATTACGCAGGTGTACATTTGACATGCAACCCACCATAGAACTGTACTCAGTGAACATTGTTTTGTTTTCATGGATAAATTTATACCTGAAATGAACTTCGCTATTTCCCATATAACTCTGGAGGAAAATAATTATTACTCAAAATTAGTATTTACTAAAGAAACCCCCAGACTATCCTCCTTTTTGTGGCCCGAGATTCTGTGTGTGCTGGGATTCTGTGTGTGTTGGGTAAGCACTTGTACCAGGGGGCTATACCCCCAGCCCAGGATCTTAATTTTTAAGGTGTCATTTTATATCTAGATTTTAAATTGTCTATACTGTAATTGATTATATTTCATTATGCTTTTACTTTTAATGCTTGGGCATATTTATAGATTGTTTCTGTTTTAATAAAATATGTTCTTGGGGAAAAGTTTGGCATTATTTGTTTCTTCAATGTCTATATGAAAACATGTTCATTTGGCCTCTTTTTATTTTAAAGAGTAAAAGAAGGATAACATTAAAATTGGGGGGCTTGTCAAATTACAGACAAAGTGGTAGGAAATTATCAATGGTTATTGTTTTACATATTGTTATCTACAAGATAGTTTCTCAGGAAAACAAATAGACAAATAATAGTGAGTTACAGACAAAAGAGGTAGAAGATTATCAATAGTTGTTGTACTATACTTTGGTATCTTCGAAGTGGCTTCTAAAGAAAATAAGTAGAGCTATACATGAGTGACCTATTGAATAATCATTAACTATTCTCAATGGTTGTTGTAGGAAACACATAATAATAAGCATACATCCATTTAGGAAATAGGATAGGAACAGTACAAACATTACAGAGTTATGGGTAGATTAGTAGGAAAATACCAATGGCTACTGAATACATGGTGGTATCTTCAAAGTGGTTTCTCAGGAAGACAGAGATACACAAAAAGGATCTAACAAGTAGTTACAGCCGAAGGGTTGTCAAAAATAGCATATT